>NC_135216.1:492500-792500 GCF_052324685.1 Brachyhypopomus gauderio | reverse complement strand
CGCCGAGCCGTCGCCGAGTGGTCGCCAACTCATCGCAGACGACCGGCAGATATCTAGCATGTTTAATATGTAGCCCAGTCGGCGACTGAGAGTCAACAGCAGCGTCTAGCTTCATACAACTTTACTACAACACTGTGTTTAAGTTACTGTGACAGCACTGGAGAAATATCTGTGTTCACTGCAACGGAGAGATGAAATAATTCTGGCAATTTGGGACTATGGAGTGGTTAAACGGTACAAAAAATAATAATAATAACGAAAATGTGGAGTACATGTACGTTGTTTTTATCTTCTTCGTGGTGTTGCTGGTTCTCGCGAGTGTTTCGTTTTCGTGTTCTCGTGTTTTTGGACGGCAGCCAGATGAGTCGGCGATTCCCAAGTCGTGTAATTCGTGAGCCCGCGTCGCCGATCAGTCATGTAGTGTGAAAGCCACAACAACTGAGAGACTCGCGATTACAGCACAACCAGTCGTGTAGTGCGAACGGCACAAAAACCTGACGACTGAAAAGTCGTGTAGTGTGAACCTGGCTTTAGCTAGACAAGGGGGCCCTACAGTGGGAGGGGCCCAAGGCAATTGCCTAGCAACGCCTCTATGCAAAGACCGCCTCTGAATATATGGAATGAGACCTGAGAATATGGAATGAAGTCTGAATATATGGAATGAAACCTGAGAATATGGAATGAAAGTCTGAATATATGGAATGAAAGTCTGAATATATGGAATGAAACCTGATGTCATCGACGCACTCGCGTCATTTTGTGCTTTCAGTTTGTGGTACTGGGTATGGCGGCAGGCTTTATGAGAGAGGCAGCAAGAAATGTGGTCGCAGCAATCCTCAGTACGGAGGAGATGATAAACACCCTGACCAGTGCAAGAGCTATGGTGGCATACTGCTTACAAGCAGAATAAATAGAACATTTCTCCATAGTACTGCTGGCTAGCATGCAATCAGCGATGATTAGCTTGATTCGGAGCTGCGGTTTGCAGGGTTGCCACACACGCCATACATCTGATTTCTCATGCTGAAAAAATCTAGTTTATTTATCTCTGATCTACATCTATGATTCAATGAGTTACTAGTTCGCTCTGGCGCCAAGGCGCCAACCACTGGTAATCGATCAATTTAAGCCTGGTTTAAGCCTGGTTTATACTTGACGCGTGGCGAGGGTCCGCGGCGAAAATGACGTAATAGCAGTGGCTCCGTCCTCTTGTCGATTCGCGAGGTCGTGTACCTCTCGAATTTTGTAACTTCGCGCGCGCCGCGCCTCAGCACAATGAACAAAGTCATGTTTGCAGGGTTCATACACTTGTACGTCACTTTAAAGGTCCATTTCAATATTTCCCAGCACGTTAAACTTAATTAAGTTAAATATTTATACATATACTCGAAATGATTCGAAATAATTCGCTTTTAATCACATTATTTAATGGTTATTTATTTTCAAAACACCCAATCTTAACGTCTTCACGTTCTCTCATGTTTCGTCCTGGAATTACAAGAGGCTCATATTTGTTAATGTAATACAAGAGAACTGTTCAGTCAGACAGATATTTGTTGTGAAACGAAGTAGTTACAATTTCCTATAATACCTGGTACCACAAACTGAAAGCACAAAACGGCGCGAGTGCGTCGAAGACGTCAGGTTTCATTCCATATATTCAGACTTTCATTCCATATATTCAGGTTTTCATTCCATATATTCAGACTTTCATTCCATATATTCAGGTTTTCATTCCATATATTCAGACTTTCATTCCATATATTCAGACTTTCATTCCATATATTCAGACTTTCATTCCATATATTCAGGTTTTCATTCCATATATTCAGACTTTCATTCCATATATTCAGACTTTCATGTGGTGAAAGTCTGAATATATGGAATGAAATCTGACGTCATCGACGCACTCGCGCTATTTTGTGCTTTCAGTTTGTGAACTGGGTATGGTGGCAGGCTGCTCGTTATGAGCAGGCCCGTTGACAGTCTTGCTGGGGTCCGGGACAAGAAAGATTCATGTACCCCCCCCCCCCCCCCCCCCCCCCCCCCCCCGCGAGGGTTCGTGCGAAAATGACGTAATCGCAGTGACTCCGCCCGTGCGCGAGGGCCTCTCGAATTTTGTAACTTCGCGCGCGCCGCGCTTCAGCGCAATGAACAAAGTCATGTTTGTAGGGTTCATACACCTTCATAAGGTGGAATTAAAGCATGTGTACGTCACTCTAAAAGTCCATTTCAATATTTTCCAGCACGTTAAACTTAATTAAGTTAAATATTTATACATATACTCGAAATGATTCGAAATAATTCGCTTTTTATCACAATATTTAATGGTTGTTTATTTTCAAAACGCCCAATCTTAACGTCTTCACGAGAACTGTTCATTCAGACAGCTATTTGTTGTGAAACGAAGTAGTTACAATTTCAAGCATTTTCAAGTACTTTACCCTAAATTCCAGCACTTTTCAAACCTGGAACACAATGCAACTTTAAAATTCGTCAGGTAAATGTTTTTCCTTTCTTTTCTGCGCTCCAGATTTCTGTATTTACTTTAACTATCCACCACTGTATTTCCCGCTGTTGGGCCGATACCGGCCGGCTACAGTCGGTGCTGGATCAAACCATTTTCCAGTGGGAGGCGGGGGTGTATGCACTTAATGGAAAATATGCAGATAGGTAAAAAACATATATATTTGAGGCATTGAGCTTATTATGAGTACATAATTTTATATTAATGAAAGATTTCAAGATTATTTAAAAATTATAGACTTTAAATAAAAAATAAATTGCTGGGCTCTTTGATGGGCCCCCCTGGCCCTAGGGCCCGGGACAACAGACCCGGTTGTCCCCCCCTGTCGACGGGGCTGGTTATGAGTGAGGCATCTCGTAATTCAGGGAAAATTTCTCCATAGTACTGTTGGCTAGCGTGCTATCAGCTGTGACTGGCCTGATTCGGAGGTGCAGTTTGTATGTGTAATCATACTTCATGTTCAGATTCACACTGAAATCCTCAGAACATTACACCAGAAGCGGTACACAAAGGGCTTCCATACGGGAAGATAAACCTCTCAGTCCTTCTCAAACTGAACAGTGTGCAGATCCGCGCAGCACGGACTGGTTACCTGCGCAGTACACTGTGTCTGGACATACATACTGACCGACAACACGGCGCACATCAGCTGATCAGTGGGCCGCACAGAGCGGGCCCATAGTTTACATCAGTGACTGTGTTTCAGCCATTCACACAGATATATATGCACTATTACAATACTACTGAATGAATGGCATTGTATGAATGTCTGTTCTGTAGGTCCAGTCGAATTGCACCCGTCCGCGCTGCGCGGACCTGCACTGGTTCAGTTTGAGGAGGACTCAGAGTCGTATCTTCCCATATGGAAGCCCTTTGAACATGAATAAATTTACACAAACACCGCAGCTCCGAATCAAGCTAATCACCGCTGATAATATGCTAGCCAGCAGTACTATGGAGAAATGTTCTATTTATTCTGCTTGTAAGCAGTACGCCACCATAGCTCGTGCACTGGTCAGGGTGTTTATCATCTCCTCCATACTGAGGATTGCTGCTACCTGGGGTGTGACGAAACACTCAGCTCACGTGACGAGACACGATATTGGGTTCACGAGAAAAGTCCGTCGTTAAGCAGTTTTCGTCGTTAAGCGCGACCCTAGATTTAGATACGCTTTAATCGTAAATTCGTAATCGTAATTCTGGTCCGTCGTTAACCAGACCCGTCCTTAAGCGGGGACTCACTGTATTATGTACAAAACAAAAAGTTCTTCTCTGTCAATACAGAGTGCAAATAGTGCAAACAGAGCCTGACCAAGTATGTCACTGAATTTGCTGCAACTACACTGCCATGTTCATTTTTAAGAATATTAACATGTCCACATATTAGCATATTAACATCGCCACACTGCTCTCGATATCCTTTGCTGTCTCAACTTGCCCCAAAGCGGCTTTTTGTCCCTGCTATCTCTGTTCAAGTGAGATATTTTGATTTGAGTACTGAGCTGTGGTGGTGCTGTAAATGTCGTGCTCGTATTGGCCGCGGTGTACGGCATTATTTTCATACAATGTTTGTATATGGTCCGTGTCTTATCAATCACTCTTCTATCAAGCAATCTTGCCATTTATCATTTCCGCCGGGTACTCAAAATGCTGCCAAAC
Organism: Brachyhypopomus gauderio; assembly: GCF_052324685.1. Classification (NCBI taxonomy): domain Eukaryota; kingdom Metazoa; phylum Chordata; class Actinopteri; order Gymnotiformes; family Hypopomidae; genus Brachyhypopomus; species Brachyhypopomus gauderio. Next base: position 788,314 of record NC_135216.1, on the reverse strand, counting down.
AAACAAGCCTGCCGCCATACCTGGTACCACAAACTGAAACCACAAAATGGCGCAAGTGACGTCAGGTTTCATTCCATATAGCATATTAGCATATTATCAGCGGTGATTAGCTTGATTCGGAGCTGCGGTGTTTGTGTAAATTTACTCATGTTCAAAGGGCTTCCATATGGGAAGATACGACTCTGAGTCCTCCTCAAACTGATTCACAGGTGTTAAATATTTTTAATAAAATGTAATGTACAAGATTGGTTGTTACCGTAGTTGGTTGTTACTAAAATGTATGATGTTGCGTGTGTTTTTCAAAAAAATTGTGATGAAAGTTGAGGTGTGTTTTTGCTTTTTTTGTGATTACATTGCAATAGGGAGTGTACGGAATGGCAATCACACCCGTGACCGCCAGAGAGCGCCATCGCCGGAATACTAACCAGCACACCTGACTCCAATGAAACACTCACCACACCCTACTTAAGGACTCTGCGCACACACACACCAGTGCGAAGTATTGCCTCTCTAAGTGTCTCTACCAAGCCTTATTTCTTGCATTGCATTCTGACTGATTCTGGTTTTGATCCCCGCTCTGGCCTTTTGATACCCTCCTGTTTAGCCTAGCCCTTTTGTACCTCTGCCTGCCTTTCTGAAGTCTTTTTGGGTTTTTTACTATCGCTGCCTGGTTTTTGACTCTCCCTTTTTGCCTTGCCCTTTTGTGCTGCTGCCTGTTTTTCCTATGGGGTCTGGGGTCTGCTTGTTATTATTAAAATTATATTTAAGTATATTTATACCTGCTTATGGATCCATCTCTACCCTCGGGTTCACCACTGTTACAGGGAGTAACAGGTTTCCTCTATTTCACAGGTGTCAAACTCAAGGCCCGCGGGCCAAATGTGGCCTGCCGTGTCATTTTATGTGGCCCACGAAAGCTTAAAAAGCCCAAAAATAAAAAAGTTAAAGTGAGCAAAAACTACATTTCCCACAATTATGTTACCCGCGAAGTGACGGCATCTCGACACTGCAGTGTTTCCATATCGATGCGATTTTCCCAATAAGTGTAATTGGGAAATATAAATAATGATCCCAAAATGTCCAGGAAGAGAAACATTGATGCAGATAGAAGGGTGTTTCAAGAAAGGTGGGAAAGCGATGTTTGCGCTTCAAGGAGAAAAACGGGTATGAAGCGGTGGCGGTTGTCAAAGAGTACAATATACGTCTGCATTTTGCGACCAAACATGGAGCTAAGTATGCTAAAATTAGCCATCAAGAAAAACGATGAATTGTCAAAGAATTAAAAAGCAAACTGCGATCGCAACAGAATGTGTTTACAACCACAAACGAAACGGCAGTAAAAGCTGCTTTGTTGTGGCTAAAGAAATCGCCGGGCTTCAGTCTTTTTCAGAGGGAGCATTTTTGAAGCACAATCGCTATTTTCACAGTAATTTGATATTTCAAGTTTTGAACAAAGTAAATGTGATATATTTGATCAATTTTTCTTTATTCACTTGCATAGTTTGATCGTTGATTGATGGAGTAATATGGGTTTCATAACTTAACAAATTTTACAGGATTTATGTTATAACAGCAACAAGCTAACATTTTTTTTACATTTACGCAAATATATCTGTAATATTTGTAACTTGAATAAGTAATAAATTCAGAGTTATTTAACATTAAGGAGTAGGTACATTTATAATTTACATATGGCCCTCCGTGGGTAACGATTATGCTGATGTGGCCCGCAGTGAAAATTTTTTGACACCTGTTCTATTTAGTAATCCATTTTAATTATCTATTTACCTATTTATTTACCCATGTATTTATTGTTTATTTATTTATTTGGATCTCCCTATGGGTATTATGCTTCTTATCCTGTGATTTACCCCTGGTTTTACTGTAACACTTCAAGCAATAATTTTTATTCTCTTACTCTGTGGTATGAAATAGTTTGGGCAGGAAGGATCCCTCTCAAGTTTTGTATGCCTCGCCCCCTGAAACACAGGTCTTGGGACAGAGCATGCACAATGATCCCTCACACTTTCTTGAAATGATCCCTCGAAGTGCAACAGCTCGGTGGCAGAAATGGACTTTCCGTCTCTTAAAAGACTATGAAAAATCACTTGGAGTGGATGGGCTGGTACTAGAAATGTCTGCTCCTCTTGAACGTATACACGGAAGTAAGGCGGAAGTTTGTCGACATCACATCAAGACGACATCAGTGATTGGGCAAATCTGCGGGAAAATTGCAGTGATTGGCTGAAGTTGCAACACCGCCCTGAATTCACAGGGTTTGCTTGAATTTGCCTTGAAGTTGCCAATCGCAACATCGCGAAATTCTGGAGGGTTTGTCAAGCTAAGAATTACGAGAACAGTAACACACTTGATATACCGAAGTTCACCTCCGACTACGTGACCTCACCGTATGACTTTGTTCCACGTCGTTACTGACAACCGTACATCTTTGTTAACGGGGTGGTGTAAAATGGACACAAATTAAGTAATTATATCACGATCGATCGATTGCCAGTGGTTGGCGCCAGAGTGAACTAGTAACTCATTGAATCATAGATGTGGATCAGAGGTAAACAAACTAGATTTTTTTTTTTTGGCGTGAGAAATCGGAAGTGTGGCGTGAGAGCGTGTGAAGACGGTCAAATGCGTGTGTCTCACGCTAAATGCGTGAGAGTTGGCAACCCTGCTTAATCACAACCTAACATTTCATTTTTAATAAGATAAAATGTAAAAAAGAGAAATATTACCTAAATATATCTTATTATGTAGCTAGGGCAAACCTAGAGTGCTCAGTGAACTAAGTTATAATCACAGTACTCGAACCCACCCAGATTAACAGGGGAGTATAAATTTGGCAATAACAGAACACCTGCCAAAGTTATACTCTCCTCATGATCTGAGGTTTGCAGTGTCTGACTGACATGTCTATTGTTTTGGTGACTTATCTGTGTAGGTTATACCATGTAGGTTATACCCCCCCCCCCCCCCCCAATTAACAATTGACACACACGCCACACTAAAAATATATATATATATATATATATATATATATATATATATATATATATATATATATATATATATAAAATTTTGCATTATTATAGTAGGTAGATCTTTTTGACTTGGTCATCTTATAAGTAGCTCGCAAGCTGGAAAGTTGTGGGCACCCCTGAGGTAAACATTGTTTACATCCTCCTGTACCATCCTAGATGGTTCAGCAAACAACAAATTAGACACATAAATGTTAATGGTGCTCAGGGTTCAGCCATAAGAAATGACATCTCCCACCACTAATATTTTAGTCATCAAGTAGCCTATACAATAATACTACGATGTAGCCTGTAAGAACAAAAATGTAAAATCTGAGAAACTGAACCTACCTTTAACATAAAGCTGTGTGTCATGGGGACAGACAGGATCAGATGTTTCTCCTTCAATTCACTTGCAGGCCTGATAGTTTTCAGGCGCCACGCCGGAATTCCGGCGTACCGACGTGTCTGCGAGAAAAAAAAGGTTCGCCTAGTGCATGAGTTAAAGTTCTCCGTCACCACGACGGATTTCCGTCATTTGAATTTTTTTGGGGGAAAATCCGTCAAATCATAATAATAAACCACACGCGCGCATCTGTTTTGTGGCCGAAATATGATCCTCTCACTGGATCATCAGCGCTGGATGGATGACGGCGGTGTCATTTGATTGACTTGCGGCTGATTTTCGGACATTACGTAGAGAAGTTACCTCTGTCCAGCCTTAAGGCTAGTTTGTTTTTGTCATTAATGCTCCGATTCAATCGACATAAACATCATACAGGCGGTCCCCGGGTTACGAGGTTCCAGAGTAACGATTTTTCTCCCATTTACTGTATAAATCCTTGTTTGGACCTAAGTGGTTCTGCGTCGTAAACGGAACTTGGTGTTTGGTGTGCGCGGAGGAAGAATACGGTTACGCGGCTCGGGACCGAGGAGGACGGCGTCAGGATAGGCCTTTATAGGTATTTTATCTTTATTCTGATGAAGTTTCATTTTTATCAGAAATATAAGAAAGTGGTTTTTTTTGAGCCGGTACAGGTGGTCAGACGATCTGATTCATCATGGCCGTCTGTAACTTACGGCGTAAGGTGTAATACATGAACAAAAGCACAAAATGTATGTCCTAATAAACCAACACAAAATATTTATTAAACATTTTATATATTAATATATAATCATAATAATCATAATATTTGTAATTCTTTTAAACTTTATTTGCATATTTTTTTTAGTTGTCTTGTATCCTATAATTTTAATAACAGTAATGAATAAATAATTAATCATGCCTGTTTTTAACATATTGTGTCTAATTGTGTTAACAGAATCTTTAGGTTACAGCATTTTCTCATGATATTAATAGAAATTTTTTTCTCTCACCATAATGATTACCTGACTTATTTATTAATTAATTTAAAGATTAATTATTAAATATTATTAATTCATTCATTCATTTTGAATATTATAATACTATAAATAATGTAATAATAATAATAATAATAATATAAAAATGTATACATATACACACACACACACCCAACACCCCCCCCCCCCCCCCCCCCCCCCCCCCCCGCTCAGAAAAAGTTCAGGCTCAGGAATTTTATCACCCCTGCACTTGCCATTCTGGAGTATATTTTTATATTTCACCTTGACTTGCTGCCACGTTCTCTTCACTCTGCTCGTGATGCTTCTAAAGGACAAGAAATTATGAATTATTAATATTAATTTACTACAACACCTTTAAAATGCCACGGAATGATTTATATAATTAAATAATGTACTAAATCATTTAATCTGTCTGCAATATTCTGCCAGGCAGGTTCTCTGGCTTTATTAATACAGGACGTGTTGTCATCGTAATAATGTCTTTATATTCATCATACAGACATATAAGTAGCTCCTGTTCAGCAGGAGAAAAAAAGCTGTTCGTTACTTCAGCTCTTTTGACATTTTTCTTGCCTTTTCGAATACAGATTAGTGAGGCTGTGCATGCGCATGATCACCGATTACAAAAGCCTGGCTTGAATCAGCGGGAACAGGTTGCGTCTGGATTTTGATAGTGGAACAGAACTAGATGGAAGAGAACTGTTTGGCTAACTCAAGCAAGGCTCACTCTAATAAGTGTCGCTTTCATAAGCTCGCTTCGTGGAATAGCCCCCTAGTCTCTAAACAGTTCCCTGAAAGGAAGCCTGCAGCTGGCCTGACCACAACGGAATTTTTAACCCAGATGAGAAGATTATGCTGGATGTCAGTTTCCTGAATGTGCTGATGATACATTCAGTTTACATAATGTTTGGTGAACAAGGAAGAAATGTGGATCAAAGAGTTAAGGTTCAGATGGCATGATAATGCAAACAATCTTAGAAAAAAAAATTATAGTATCTAGATTGTAGTATCTAGAACTAGTTTACTTGTAAAATAACTTTGTATATCGCAGTGTCAGATACTGATGGCAAAATTAAGTAATTCTTAATGCTTAAGTCAGAAACATCTCCTCTGACCTCACACACACCCACTTCCTGTTTCAAGTACCATCTTTAAAGAAAAGCTGGAACATCAAAGGTCCTAACCGTGAGCTGTTTCACTTCACAGATCTATCTTGATACTCTCTTCATCCTTCATCCAACATGTTCCACTCATGTCTCTGTATGCTTATTACACTCTACCCATTACTGTTGAACATTGTCACTGCTGATTAAATGCACTGTTAACTTAACATCTGTTAAATAGTACAATTGCACACCTAACATAGCTATCCCAAATTACTGTTCACGCCTACTTTATACAAACTATCAACAACACACCTACTGTCTTTGTGTATGTCTGGTTGTGTTGTGTAAATGTCTTACCAACTGTACAAGAGAACAGCCTGACAGTGTTTCATTATACTGTACAGTCCTACATTGGTAAAATGCGAGTTTATTGTATTGAGCAGGAGTAGAATTTACATGTACTCAATTTTAAATGTATTATCAACAAAGTACATCAGAGGTAATTTCCACCCTCTCACCATGGACCAAACAGAGCAGTTATGTTGGTCATTGTCCACTTTTAATCAAACCCATTCAGCTTATAAAGTTTTCATATACCATAAACAAATCACTGATTAAAACCACTTGTGGAGTGGTTACTACTGCAAATCTAATGGAAAAGCTGACCAAGATGACTACATCTCTGCTCACACTCCCCACTTCATACACAGCAGAAAAAGTTGGAGCAGTACAATGTTGACATCTGGTGTCTGAAGTGACTCAGTGTAGCATGCTAGACAGTTAAATGCTTAGGTAGAGGTTTGTTCATGAGAAAGACCACTGGTGGTGCTAAAAAGTAAATACACCTTGCTGAGTAAGAAGTGTGAATAAGAAGGAAAATGTGTAATCAGTTACACACTGAAGATATACATAATGAGATCATGGATTTCACAAACCCTGATCATCGGAACATTGGACACGCATGGTAACCTTGATAGTCTCATGTAGCATTATGTCACTTAATTTAGCTCTTTTTAAATGTTACATCCAAACGTAAATGTAAACCCAATTTAATATTCGAGCCTTAGTGAAACTATTATGCCTCTTGAATAGGTTTGCAATTTAATGCCAATTCACACAACACAGTGTGGTTCTTTAAACCACTGTGTGTATATTTAGTACAGCAAAAAGTTGAAATTGAAAGTACTTAAGGCTAGCGCATGTCATGTCTACCCCCTCCCTCACATGTCAATATAATTTCGTGTCTATGTGGTCCTGCCTCTGTGTTTGATCTGTCTTCGTTTGCAATGGCTGCACCTCCAGTCACCCAGCCTACCCCCGTGGCTGCACCACCCCTGGGCACCATCTACTCATGCTCCTGATCCGTCCCATTACAGAGACTGTCCAGTCAGCCCCTAGAACCACTGCGTGATCTTCATAGACTCAAAGGGTTTGAGGGTACGCACGGTTTGATACATCCGGATTTTTTTATGCGTACGCCATTTTCTGGATTTGTACGTACACCAATTTTTAGTAAGAAATCCACGCAAGTCTTTGTACATGAGGCCCCAGCTCTGTGTTTTTGGTTGGTTCCTGTGTCTTCTGATGATATTTTAATCTATTCAGATGCAGCTGTACACTCACCGGCCACTTTATTAGGTACAACTTGCTAGTATCTGGTTGGACCCCCTTTTGCCTTCAGAACTGCCTTAATGTGCTGTGTGGGACGGCACACTACTCCAGGGGCCTCATGTACAAAGACTTGAACATGGATTTCTTGGGCATGGATTACTTACAAAAAATCCGGATGTATCAAACCGTGCGTATGCCGAAATCCACGCACATTTCTTTTGTACATCCCAATAAACGTGGAATTGAGCGCACACGGTGACATGCCCCCCTAAAAATATGCAAATTCATTTAAATTTGCCCTGCATCGGAGAAGTTTGCTCTCTGATCTATCACAAACCATGTCTAAACGGGGAAATAAGAGGAACTTCACTGAATGTGAAGTGGAGACGCTCCTGAATGAGGTAGAGGTGCGGAAAAAATGTTTGTTTGGCACGTTGTGGCATTAGGGCAAAGCGCAAAAGGTCTTAGTGGGACAGCATGTGTGAAGCTTTAAATGTTGTGGGGTCAAAATAATGCACACTGGCAGAATAATATAATGCACCTAAAAATATCAGTGATGCGCTCACTAGCATCAGCGACTCAATAAAAGAATTGGTTAAAATTTGCACTGTGCATTAATTTGTCCTGGCTCTGGGTTCGCTGGGTGCTCCACCACCTCTAACAATGGCACGGCATACCTGTGCGCAACATTGTGCAGGACCCCACATGCCCTCACAATACGACACACTTTTTCTGGCCGATACACGAGCATCCCCCGGTCCTGTCCAGCCAGCACCACCGGCTTTTCAGCTGCCCTATCGCCCTCTCCACGACTGATTACATCAGCCACGTCTTGAGCACATAGCCGCTGTTTCCTAAGTAATTTAACAATTACCCATGTTTAAAATGAATTATTCTAAGCTGGAAATGTCAAATGCTTTTCTTTAAATGCTTAAAATTATTTGTTGCTTACCAAGAAGCCACCCGTCACACACTCTACTAGCTTGTAATCTTATCCCAACCATGCAGTTTGTAAGAATGTACGAATCATTGGGTTGATCCAGGCCAACGTGCCACTACATTAGTAAGGCACATTTTTGCATCACAGATTATTTGCACGTTTATGGAAAGTGCTTTCTATTCACATAAGCAAATTCCTCCTCAGATGGTGCTTTTATAGAAATGTGTGTGCAGTTGATCGCTCCGATTATATTAGGGAAACCGGAGAACCAGCTTATTGCTGCAAATTGCGCTTTAATGTTTGCCTGGTCAACCGCTTCATATGGGAACTTTATATAACTAGCTGACATGCAGATGATCCCATCCAAAACAGCTGGCATGGCACGGCTCAAAGATGACTGGGATATCCCCGACCGGTCTGCCAGTTCTCTTTGAAATGAGCCAGTTGCCAGGAAGCCGAGCGTTGTTGCTGGCAATGCGCAACTCTCCAAAACTGGACCCAACTCAACACAAGAGGACAGTTCTTGAAAATCTGAAAGAGCTTATAAGCCACTCATCATCATGGGCCAAATCATAATGGTCACGGAAAACGCGCTCTCTGCGAATTCGGCTATTATCAATATCTTCCAGTAATGCCAACGCTGCCATCTCCCAAGAACTCCAGCGAAACATTTAATGCATGTTTATATAATCTAGGCTAAGTGGAAACACATTGAATGATTATTTCAGTAAGGCAGTGAAATTGTCTGATTAATTTACTGTTTGATTTTCTCATTAATTTACTTTATTTTACCCAATAAGGGCTTACTACAATGTGTGTGTGAAGAATATCTTAATAGTTGTAATTTCAATGCATCACCTCTAAGTGTCGCTAATTGACGAAAACACATTAGAAACATGCGTACGCCAGAGGTGAAGGTGTCGTAGGTGTACGCACTTTCTCACGTTCAAATCACATTTCGTACATCTGACCATTTGCATGAAACATAGTGTACGCAATGTTCTTGTGCGTACGCACCGTTCGTACATGAGGCCCCAGGTCCTACATGTTACAAAATGAAAATTGAAGATAGTGTTTTCTGGATCTCCTTCACTGATCCTACATTGATTTCATAAGTGGGATGTGGCTGCCAAGTTGGAAGAAATCAAGCAGTGCATCCAAGAACCTTCAGTGGAGAAGGCACAGCCCGAATGTAGGCACTAGGGGTGTAACGGTATGCAAAAATCACGGTTTGGTACCTTGGTCACAGTTCGGTACATTTACGGTATAGTGTGGGAACAAAATGCAAAACCATTTTCTTCCACAGCTTGTTGTTTATTTAACAAAAAAATTGTCAGTATACAAACGGAAACAGAAAAAATTCAAAGTGCTGCTGGGTACCATTAAGTTAAATGAAATATTTTCAAATGATTAATCAATGTTAAAATTAAAATATTAAAAGTAAAAAAAATAAATTCCATTTAAACAGTAAACAAAACACATGTAAAGTGCAGCACCCAGTTCCAAAATTCTAGTGTTACAATAGTCAACTTTATCAACAGTAAGAGCAGATCTTCTGGCAGTTACAATGTCCCCAGCAGTTGAAAATACCCTTACGCTAGGGACCGAGGTAGCAGGAATAGCCAGGTAGCGCTTTGCTAGCTTGGCAATCAGGGGATATGTGGGCTCATTGGTCTTCCACCATAGAAGTGGGTCAGAGTCTACTGAAATGCTGCTCACTGCCTTGTACGCAGCAACTTCTTCTTTGACCAGCTGCAAAGTATCCTTGTCTCCTACCTGAGTCTGGAAGAGCTCACCAAACAGTTCGGCCATCGCTGACCTCTTGACAAGAGGAGGTGATTCAGACCCTGTGGGGTGTGTGAGGATGAAGTAGCTGCTGCTGTCCATTTGGCCTCATGCTGTAAAATAAATGAAAGTACAAATATTTTCAATACAAACAGACATGGGCAAGTGTTTTTTAAAGGTGAAAGGTATTTTATGCACATGTCATCATCATCTATTATTATTATTATTATTATTATTACTACTACTACTATTACAATACCTCTTCTTCCATGGCCACAATCTCGGTGATAAGGCTGTTGTAGATCCTGTCACGGCAGGCATCATCCACATGAGGAAGAGGTTTAAACCTCGGGTCAAGTGCTGTGCATTTGTGGAGGAAATCTTGGCAAGAGGAGTACCTGTCCTCCAGGTTTTCCCTGATGGCAGCCTTGACTTGGGTAACTATGGTGCTGTCCCCATCATTTGGCTCCATAGAGTGGAGAACTGTGGCTTTGAGGGGCAGGATCATGGATGCTGAAGGTGTAGCTTCGGAACTTATGAGTGTTGTGAGAGTCTTTAACAGGGGTGGAAAGTAACTAATTACATTTACTCACATTACTGTAATTGAGTACTTTTTATGAGTTATTTGTAATTTTCTGAGTAGTTTATGAAATATGTAATTTTTACTTTTACTTGAGTACATTTTGACCCAAGTAGTTTTACTTCACTACATTTGAATGTCCTCACATTACTGAGTAAAAAAATATTGATCATGAAAAATTTAATGCGGGCAGAATTGAGTCCCAGAACTGAAGGCCAATTGCGTGGCCTTGCCTTGCGCGCGCCCTTTCCATTGTCTCATAATCAGGTCGTAATCTGGTGCACTTTTTTTTCCAAAAGGATGAGATTGTTCTATTTTTAAATCTTCTATCTATCAGGTTCTGTGGGAACCTGTGGACATTTTATTGTGAAAAGTGGAATCCTGTTGGCACTGTATTTTGAATAGTTGGATCCTGTGAGCGTTTTAAATAGTCGAATCCTGTGCGCATTTTGTTTTATTTTGAGATGTGGGATCCTGTGGTCATTTTATATTTTATTTTGAGTTGTGGCAACCTGTGGGCATTTTATTGTGAATAGTGGGATCCGGTGGGCACTGTATTTTGAATAGTTGGATCCTGTGAGCACTTTTAAATTGTGGGATCCTATGAGCATTTTTTTTTTATGTGGGATGCTGTGGGCATTTTATTGTGAGTAGTGGAATCCTGTTGCATTTTAGTTTGATTTGTGGCATCTTGTGGGCACTTAATTTTGTGTGCATTTTGTTTTTTGAATAATTTGTAATTTAAATTTCTTTATTCTTATCATAGTGTTGTCCGTTGGACAATAGGACTGAAAATTGTTTGCACTTTATGGTACAGGTTGTGACTGTCCTTGTGCTGTGAGGAAGCATGTTCCTGAGCCCAGGTGATCTTTTTGCAAGTGTGGATGTGCACTTAAATACGCTTTGAAATTGATTAAAACAACTTGTGCTGAATTTGGTTCATGATTCATCCATGCATTAAATAACTGAAAGTAACTAAGTAACTTTTACTCAAATTACATTTTAAATGAAGTAATTTTGTACTTTTACTCGAGTAAATTTTGAGATGGGTAATTTTACTTTTACTCTGAGTAGATTTTAGGCAAAGTAATGATACTTTTACTCAATTACAATTTTTCAGTACTCTTTCCACCTCTGGTCTTTAATGGCTTCAGAATGACAATCACTTCCTCAGTAATTTTCACCTTTTGGTCAGACAATATGCTGATGTCCTTTTTCTTGAGAGCCTGTTCTGTCAGTGCCACGTACACTGCTGCCTGTTGCTCCAGGTACCTTAGAAGCATGTCGTAACTTGAGTTCCATCGGATGGTCATGTCATAAATAAGACAGTGTTTCACCAGACCAAGCATCTCGTTTGCGCTCTAGTATGGGTGCAGCTGTCGGGCTACGGTGGAAGAAAGCGACAACACGTCTCACCTTACCTAGCAGTCTGGCTAGTTGGTTGAGGCCTGTGGCTTTCTGAGAGGCAAGATTAATGGTGTGCGCAAAAAAACACCCTATTTGGGGACCCATTCCAGCTTCAATCACGGCATTTACTATATTCCGGGCATTATCTGTTGTGACGGCAATTGTTGTTCCTGACCTCTCCAATTTCCACTCCAACACAGCTTCTTTTAGCCCTTCTGCTAGGTTTGCGCTGGTGTGTTGTACGTGCATAGCCCTTGTTTGCAGGACGTGGCTAGATATATTCCACTCAGGGGATATGTGATGGGCAGTCACTGTTACATGGTTCTCATTAGCTCTGGATGTCCATCCATCAGTTGTCAGTGCTATCGCACATGCTTTTGTTAAGTCCTCAACGACAGTAGATTTGGTGTGTTCATAAAGGTCTGGAATGACTGTTTGGCTGAAATGTGGATGACTGGGTACTTCATACCGTGGTTCAATCACCTTTAGCATATGCTTAAAACCAGCATTCTCAACAACTGAATATGGTCTAAGATCCGATGCTATAAAAGTGCCGATGGATGCTTTTATGGCTTTAGCCCGATCTGAATTGCGATTGAAAGGATGCTTGAACGCAGATGTCAGTGGCGTTTGCGCAATGGGGGTTTTCTTTCTTGTCGCGGTAATCTTAACACTTGGATGGTGCTATCTCAGGTGAGTTAGCATATTTGAAGTGTTGCCCGAAACATAGCCGACCTCAGCAAAACAATGACGACATACCGCCTTCGTTTTATCCACTTGTTTTTTCCATTGCAGTTTTTTACAGGGAAACTGAAGTGTTACCAAACGGGAGATTTTAACGCAAGGGGAGGATTCTCTAGCTCTGGAAGCAGCAGCCATAATGTCCAAATTAAACTACTAAACTATACTAGTCTACACCATTCTCTGATACAACAGAAGCGTGTACCTCGCAAAAGTGTTTTGATTTTTGAAGTGTGGTTAGGAAAGGCTCGACTGATTGGTTTGTCGTGCAAGGTCACCCCCACATGGTCACAAGAGCACGAATCACGAAATAGTTTCTTTATAAAAAGCCTCCCTTTACTACTCCAATCACGTATGACAGGCACATACGCAGGGTAGAACAGGCGCTGCGAGTCTACTGTTCTAGGTCTGTGATGGCTGCATATAAACCCACATATAAACTGACTGTATTTGTTCGGTACAGCACTGTACCTTACTGAAGGGCTGTTCGCTACGGTTCGGTACAAATACATTATACCAGTTGTAGGTACCATGCTAAACCAGCAGGTGGCAGTACCACTGGAAACACATGGAACAAGCTTGCTTTGACGGAAGTAAGGGTGTGTCTACAGTTCAGGTGTTTAAATACCCTGAACAGCCATTCATCTCTCTCTCTCTGGTTTGACTGACACCGAGGTTAGACCTATTAAAGAGAGGCTCCGCCACTTCTCTCTCTCCGGTTTTCTCTGAGAGCACGCGAACTTTCATACGACTAACAGCAAACAGCTGAAAGTCGTATTACTTAATTAACGAGCCCGAGTTACGGTGTAATCTAACCAGCAACTGATCAACGGTACCGCGACAACAGATTCACCTAACTACTTCAATCAAGCTTGCTAACGCGGCCACACGGACTGAAACAAAGGCGATCAACTCCCTGTCGTTAAACCGTGAACGAGACTCGCGTTCCTGGACGATTCCCCAGCACACCTGGACGACGTCGTTTAATCAACGAGGAGCCTGCGGTGGAAATTCCCTCCTAATTCCAGGAGAATTCAGGGAGGACGACACTACCCCAAATCCTCAACACGTGAGACTCTTAACGCTGGGCATAGTTTATAAAAGGGCAAAGTTATTTGAACTGTAGAGTTAACCAAGCTTTCTGTTAATACATTCTGAATGTGTTTAACTTTATTTTCATAATCTTCATCAAGATTTGTACATACAAAGTTCTCTTTGCTGTGCATGCCACCATCTTTTATTTATCTGATTAATGGACAACTTGTAGTCTTCCCCATTCTCAGACACATCACATTAATTTTTAGTTATTAAGCCAGCTCCATTACTCTTTGTTCTGACCACGTTGGAATAAACCAGCTGAGCTAATTAACACAGTCGCGCTGCTCTACTGTTTAAAGTCGGCGCCATTTTAGTTGCTTTGTTCTCTATAGGAGAACTGAAACTACAACTCCCGCCTCCTCACACGCGCACAAGCGCGTGCACACATTACTCTCCTCCCCTTTTTACACACACACACACACACACACACACACACACACACACACACTAGATACCCAGTCTTCACTGTAAATGTACTGATCCTTGTTGATGCCGTTTGTTTTAGAATAGTTAGTTTTAAATAAATGTATCATTTATTTTCACCAAATTGTCTGTGTTGATGTCATTCAAAAGTGGTTGTTGCCAAAACCTCCAAAGAATTCATAGTTAAATCCTTCAGATACCAAACCATTAATTACCCTTAGTTAATAACTAAATGTTATGGTTCTGGTATAATTAGAATATGAGACTGATTCTAAATTAATGAGACTGATTAATAATTAAGGTAAAACAAATTATATCTACTTTAAAGGATTAGTAGGTGAAACCCCTACATAATTGGTGCCCCGTGTGAGGGAGATTTCTGGCTCAACCATATTTGTTTGATATCGACCATTTTTTCATATCACAGGCTTTCAAGCCATTAGAATAGGACCATCTCCAAATTCGCCAGAAGAGGGCGCCAGAGCGCTTCCTAAGTCTTCCTATAGAGGAAAGCTAATCCTTGGTAACTTTAGTTTGGTGATATCTTGTTCTAATTTGTTTACCATTTGGTTACTATTCACATTCATTGTGCAATCAACTGAAGATCAGTATATTTATTTTACTCATTTAATCTGATTACTTCAATAGTAACTCAGTTGCTTTAACTTGTGTGGCATCCCACTGATTTCCCCTGTACTGCAGAAGTATTGGGATAATTATTTAGCACCGTTATCAGATTTCACAGTCTTTGTATAACTTCACTATTGCAGTCTTTGGTCCAGTGTGCTAGTGTTTAGTTTCAGAGACCGTAATCACCTTTTGCACAATTCTTTTTATCCCAGTTTCAATTTGGCTTGCCTATCTAGGTATTACCCTTTTACCTGCCCACACTTGCCAGACACAGGATCGCGGCACATTAACTAGGCCAGATTGTACTAAAGCTGATTTGATTTAGCCCCTTTTTGAAATAGTCTTTAGGTGCACTTAGAGAGACTAACCATGGCTTTCCTAAAGCAGAATACTTGTCCGTCTCTGGTTGTTCAGCTCCTTCAGATGCTTGAACCAGGTAGAAAGGAAGTTGACAAACCTCTAAAGGACTCCTTTGAGGAGACCCCTACCGTTCCAGATGTAGTTTTTAAAATGTTCCTTCTATGTCAGCAGCAGGCTCGCTTAGTAGAGGCACTACGCAAGGAAAATAGACTCCTCAAACAGGACACTGCTAAGCTCAGTTCTGAGGTTGAGCGCCTTCGCCACAACCTCCAACTGACCACTCATGCGCTGAATGACGTGCTCACCGTAAGTGAACGTCACACGGGCTTAACAGAAACTGCCCGCCTCCAAAGGGAGAGTGAACTTGCCCGTGCAAGAGCGCAGGATTTCCTTGTAACTAGGTCCGACACCTCTAGACCTTCTAAATTAGTTACAGTAGAAAGCCAATATAGTCAGCACTCCACAGGTGATGATGCACCTGTTGTACGTCCTAAGGCCCCGGCTCCAGTCCCCATGAGCCTTAGGTTAGATGTAACTAGTTCTTCCTCAGAGTATCCATATGATACTACTGACTGTTCAGCTTCTGAAGCTCAAAGTGAAGCCTCTGTGGAGAATCACCCTCCTAGAGCAGATGCCCTGTCTGCATCATCTTGCTACGAGTCAGCAGAGCCCTTTTACTCGTCCCTAGCTTCTGCCCCCTTACTCTTGAGTAACAAAGAGAGTAATACTAATCCTGCTATGTCTTTTGGCCCTCCTTATTCTCTGCATGATGTCCAGACCAGGGACATCCCGTCAGGTACAACAGCTAGGAAGCCTTACTTAAATGCTGAGCATCATTCCACTGACCCACGCACAGGCTGGCGCAGTGACGTACATGTTCCAGCTTCTTCCTCAAGGAGAAATGCAGGTATTTCTCAACTTGAGATGCGCAAAGGCTCACTGTTGCCCCCTATGGACAGAGACCAGGAAGGTAGAAAGCATGCTGGTGACCATTATCCTCCGCATGATGTCCAGACCAGGGACATCTCATTAGGTACCACAGTTAAGAAGCCTTGTATGAATGCTGAGCATCATTCCACTGACCCACGCACAGGCTGGCACAGTGACGTACATGCTCCAGCTGTTTCCTCAAGAGGAAATGCAGAAATTTCCCAACTTGAGATGCACAAAGGCTCACTGTTGCCCCCTATAGACACAGAGCAGGACGGCAGAAGGCATGCTGATGTACACCACTGGCAGAACGTACAGACAAGGGACGTCTCACCAGGTAGAGCAGATAACAGGCCTTACTTAAACGCTGAGCATCATTCCACTGACCCACGCACAGGCTGGCACAGTGACGTACATGCTACAGCTTTTTCCTCAAGGAGAAATACAGATATTTCTCAACTTGAGATGCATAAAGGCTCATTACTGCCACCTAGGCACAGAGAGACAGGAGGCAGTAGGCATCCTATTGACCAAGAGTTACACCACTTGGATAGTGAAGGTCCACCTTCCTATTCTAATAGACATGTCCTTGAACATTTCCCTCGGTTAAAGTTACTAGATTCACTAGCCAAGGACATGGAGCCATTCGACCCAGCAAGGTCAAACTACCATGTTGAAGACTACCTCAAAGAAATTGAGCGTAGCCTCTCGGACTTGCCTTATGCAACCGAACGAGAGAAAGTGAAGCTAATTTGGAAAACCACCTCTAGATCAGTTCACACGTTCATAGAGTCACAGCCGTTTTCCATTAGGGACAGTTACACTCAGCTTTGTAAAGCCCTCGCTGAGGAGTATTCCCCTTTCTTTGACGAAGCGTCAGCATTCATGTCGGCCATTAAAATTAAGCACAAGCGTTCAGAGCATCCCAGAGATTACTTTAATCGCTTGAAACAAACATTTTTCCAGGGAAGAAATGGACCAGGTCTCACAGAAGACCGAACCTTCAAATCCCTATTTTTGCATAATCTCCACCCTTGTGTGAGAACCCATGTCACACTTTTAGCACGCCAAGGTGACCTGTCGATGCGTGAGATCAGAAAGACCACGCAGACAGTTTGGGAGACTGTTGTGCAGCCCAGTCTGCCTGAAGGAGACTCCAAAGAGCTCCAAGATCCTCCCTATGCTTTCCCTGTAAATTCAGACACTGTTATTTCTGCAGGCCCCTCTCACTACTCTCGCCACAGGGACAGAGCCAAGAGGTGGAAAGAGAGGCAGAACCAGTGGAAGGGGGGACAGCCATAGATAAAGATCAGTTAGTGGACCTCCAGCCTGAGCCAGGGGGGAGGTAGAACTGACTTTATACGAAGTTACATGTAAACCTTCAGCCTGTAAACATGTAGCTATGTTTCCAGATCTCTAACCCTTTAAAGGGAGATGTTCCTGACATCATCTCCGCTCACAGTTCTGCATTCTCAATGCAGTAGGTTCTTTACTAAGGGGGGTGTACCCGGCGTTACCTCCTAACTTCTACATTTTACCCCTCACACAGATCTTATTCTCTCCTCTACCAGTATAGCAAGTGTGAGATACTTAAATACTTGTCTATCACAGGATAGGATGAGGCATTACACCTCAGTTAAACCCCCATTTACATTTTACTAGATCTCACAAGAAGCCACACTCTAACTGGACATTAACCCAAATGTTTTAGTCCAGCAAGATCTTTCCTTTAAAGCATTGTTAAGTTTGTTCCAGCCAACAGACTAACACCAACATGTGCTAACTCCACACCTTTCTCCATTTCCTCTTTTCCATCAAAGGCATTTAATCCTGCATGTGACCTTGTTTTCTTATTGTAAAGCCAAGAGAAATCTAAGCCATGCATTAGTATCCTTTCATTGTTTTTCTTGATTTGGTTAACCTTAGTTACTGTTCAAGAACTGCCCAGTAGTGAACTTGTTGCCCAGATGTGTCTCTACAGCGTCTCCCAGCCATCTCATGGATTATGCTATGAGCGGGATGGACAACTTGACTCATGGAATTGATCACCTTCCAGTGGATGCTACAGGGAACATGGACTGCATGGATAACCTTTTGTGCTCTTCAGGACTGTGACATCAGCCCCAGTCTGAAGACCAAGGGGGGAATGTAGGTACCATGCTAAACCAGCAGGTGGCAGTACCACTGGAAACACATGGAACAAGCTTGCTTTGACGGAAGTAAGGGTGTGTCTACAGTTCAGGTGTTTAAATACCCTGAACAGCCATTCATCTCTCTCTCTCTGGTTTGACTGACACCGAGGTTAGACCTATTAAAGAGAGGCTCCGCCACTTCTCTCTCTCCGGTTTTCTCTGAGAGCACGCGAACTTTCATACGACTAACAGCAAACAGCTGAAAGTCGTATTACTTAATTAACGAGCCCGAGTTACGGTGTAATCTAACCAGCAACTGATCAACGGTACCGCGACAACAGATTCACCTAACTACTTCAATCAAGCTTGCTAACGCGGCCACACGGACTGAAACAAAGGCGATCAACTCCCTGTCGTTAAACCGTGAACGAGACTCGCGTTCCTGGACGATTCCCCAGCACACCTGGACGACGTCGTTTAATCAACGAGGAGCCTGCGGTGGAAATTCCCTCCTAATTCCAGGAGAATTCAGGGAGGACGACACTACCCCAAATCCTCAACACGTGAGACTCTTAACGCTGGGCATAGTTTATAAAAGGGCAAAGTTATTTGAACTGTAGAGTTAACCAAGCTTTCTGTTAATACATTCTGAATGTGTTTAACTTTATTTTCATAATCTTCATCAAGATTTGTACATACAAAGTTCTCTTTGCTGTGCATGCCACCATCTTTTATTTATCTGATTAATGGACAACTTGTAGTCTTCCCCATTCTCAGACACATCACATTAATTTTTAGTTATTAAGCCAGCTCCATTACTCTTTGTTCTGACCACGTTGGAATAAACCAGCTGAGCTAATTAACACAGTCGCGCTGCTCTACTGTTTAAAGTCGGCGCCATTTTAGTTGCTTTGTTCTCTATAGGAGAACTGAAACTACAACTCCCGCCTCCTCACACGCGCACAAGCGCGTGCACACATTACTCTCCTCCCCTTTTTACACACACACACACACACACACACACTAGATACCCAGTCTTCACTGTAAATGTACTGATCCTTGTTGATGCCGTTTGTTTTAGAATAGTTAGTTTTAAATAAATGTATCATTTATTTTCACCAAATTGTCTGTGTTGATGTCATTCAAAAGTGGTTGTTGCCAAAACCTCCAAAGAATTCATAGTTAAATCCTTCAGATACCAAACCATTAATTACCCTTAGTTAATAACTAAATGTTATGGTTCTGGTATAATTAGAATATGAGACTGATTCTAAATTAATGAGACTGATTAATAATTAAGGTAAAACAAATTATATCTACTTTAAAGGATTAGTAGGTGAAACCCCTACACAGTGGTTCCCAAAGTGGGGGGCGCGCCCCACGGAGCTATTGCAGGGGGGGCGCGGAGCTTGAAAGTAAAACGTGCACATGTGTCAATATTAGGGATGCACCGATTCCGATATTAATATCTGAAAAAATTCTAGATTGGGTATCGGGGACAATGTGACCGATCCATAAAAACAGATCTATTCAGTCTAATTCTATGCTTGTATTGCTTGCTTTTCGGAGTTAGTTCAACCTTAATACTCGTGCTGGTGGTATTCCACTTAGTCCGTTTATTTGCTGGTTGACCAAAATAAACCTGGGCTCCAGCAATACTTCACTGTTCATACATGAACTCATGAGTTGTCCAAAGCTCATTTAATGCGTTACTTACAGAAATAAATTAAAGAGCAGTGGTCTGACTCGGTCTACGGCAGAAAGCTAAAAAAACAATATTCCATACGCGCGCTCAACTCGCTCCCTTAAAGAGACAGTACACATATTTCTGGCCGTTACATGCTTTGTGCTCTGCGTGATGTCTGCGCTTGCAAACTAGCCGCATATGTATTGCTGTTTCTCTTATTTCATCTCCTTATTTATTTTCAATTATATTTAGAATTCTTGAACCATTTAAAAGGTTTCTTGCAGTTTATTTTTTTCATGTTTGACCAAAGTTGTGAACCTATTGTTTTTGTAAGTTTTCAACACATCCCTAGTCAATATGGTGTAGGGGGGGCGCAAAAATATTCTTATCTACTAAAGGGGGGCACGGCAGAAAAAGTTTGGGAACCACTGCATTATACCGTTACAGGCCTAGTAGGCACTGTCCAACTCTACACCTGCCCTCTGCCTCAGGAGTCTGGCTAGCCATGAGTGAGGCAACTGGCTGCACACATGGTGCCTGGCAAGAGAGAGGAAACACACATGAGCCTACTATGCTACCATGGCGAAGGGCATGAACTCTGGTTCATGTCCATACAGGAAGTGCATGCTTGGCTTAGTGGCCAGGGTTGTACTCTACCTGCAGAAGGAAATACTGGTCTTGAGACGTGGCAGGTGAAGGAGTAACTGTGGAAGCCACCTTCACAAAGAATGCTAGAAATGCTACACCACAAACAAGAAATGTAAGCATATAGTGTATTTACCAATTAACATACAGTGTATTTACCAAATAGCATTCATCACCAAGACCCCCAAACAATATATATACAGTCAACATAAATCCACACACATACAGTCTATGGTCAAAGAATAATCCATAAAAGGAGCATTTAAGAGCCATATATGTTATATAAGAAGGTGCACCTTGTGACGATGGGTGCGGCGTCAAGGACGAGACACAAATCCTCTTTAGCAGCAGACGTCACTTTAATATAAACACGAATGTAGCGCGTATAGCGCACGTGGAACACTAAACAGACACAGACACCTGTAAACTTTAGACAACGACGAGCACAGGACACTGCGCGAGCGCACATTAAATAGACAAACCACATTAGCCCCACGTGATAACGAGACGAGCCACAGGTGAGACAGATTATCACAAGACACAACCACAACCACGAAGATCCACAGACGCAGACGATGCACATGGACAATGTAAACACACGCCCAAAAGGGAGGGGCCAGGGTCCTCAACGTGACAGACGCCCCCTCCAAGGGCACTACCCATCCCAGGGTGCCAACAGGACCGAGTGCCCCGAACCCACGTCGATGGGCGGATCCGACGCGCTCAGTCCTGCGTCTGGGAGGTGATCGCCCTCGGCGAAGCGTCCGCCACGAACCACCTAGAACACCCTCCCTGGGAAGACGGGGGAAAAGATGTTAGACACATTTAACGGGACCTGTACAAACACACAAACAGGGACATTTACACATAGAGGAACAAAAGGGAAAAAGGGGTTTGGCACACACACAGGAAGACTCACAAACACTGGGACAGACAAACACGAAACAGGCGCCAAGCTACGCGCCAGGAGGATAGCGATAAGGGGGGAGAGATCGGGAGCTGCAGGCGCTGCGGTGGACGGTCCTCCTCCAGCCTTTGCATCGAACCCTCCGCTGGGAGCAGCGCGGCTGGCAGACCTGCCTGAAGCAGCGCGGCTGGCGTACGCGCATGGTACAGCGCGGCTGGCGTACGCGCCTGGAGCAGCGTGGCTGGCGTACGCGCCTGGTGCAGCAACACATACAGTCTATGGTCAAAGAATAATCCATAAAAGGAGCATTTGAGAGCCATATATGTTATATAAGAAGGTGCACCTTGTGACAATGGGTGCACTTTAATATAAACACAAATATAGCGCGTATAGCGCACGTGGAACACTAAGCAGACACAGACACGTGTAAACTTTAGACAACGACGAGCACAGGACACTGCGCGAGCGCACATTAAATAGACAAACCACATTAGCCCCACGTGATTACGAGACGAGCCACAGGTGAGACAGATTATCCCAAGACATAACCACAACCACGAAGATCCACAGACGCAGACGATGCACGTGGACAACGTAAACACACGCCCAAAAGGGAGGGGCCAGGGTCCTCAACGTGACACACCTTAGTTGTAGTCATAACCAAGGTTTTAATCGTTAGTGGAAAACGAACAAAAACTGATATTGAAAAAACATTTCGTTAACGAAAATAAATAATAAGGGTAATTAAAAGAAAAAAATTATAACTAACTGTAACGGTATTACATGTTTAGAAAAGTAACTAAAACGTTCTGAAATTATATTATAGATAGGATACCCTTCATTTTCGTGTTTGTCAATTTATTCTTGTCTTGTGGACTGATATGAAATTTGTTTTTTTTTCACTAGAGGTTTTACATTAGCTGGCAGAATCATATGGCACCTCATGGTCCGTCACGTGTTTCTTGTTTAGAGGTCCTGCTCACCATGCTAGCCTGCAAAATTACGACAACAAAAGTTGGGAGTCCTGTATGGGATTCTTTTTTTAATATGACTACGAGAAATACTACATGTTTGTAGTGGACACATATATATATATATAGAGTAGTTCTCAAGAGGAAAAACCACACAAATCTCAAAGCTCACAAAAGAGGGCTAACTGCCAGTACCTTGACAAGCTACCCTCTGAGTAGCTTCGCCGAAAGAGAAGCAACCTCCCGGCTAGGTAGCACCAGGAAGGTGAACCATTATGGACCGTTTTCACCAGTGATCAAATAGCTGCTGGTTAGTTAATATGCAGGAAAACCACAAGCGGGTGGATGCACTAGTTAATGTGTTAAGACTGGATGTCAACACGACTGTGTGAAGTTTGGCTTTTCACAGGAACCAAAATAGGGTTACGCTCCTATCTTTGTGTCTGTTCTTAGTCTTGCAATTTTCAGCAGCAGTATTACACATTTTGCACTTAAGGCTGCTATCTTGTAGACTGTTACAGTTTTTGTGGACAGTTGGTTATTTAACAGTAATTAAGTGCATTTTTTGAATGGTATCTTTTGATGAGTTTTTATTTCACAATATTTACTCTGAACTTTTTGCATCCTGCACCTGACAAATAACGCAAAGTATGAAAAAACTAATTGTGATGGTTGGAAGAGGCAGGCATGGTGAAGCACAATGCAGTGAAACAGACGTTTATTTAAACAAATAACGATGGAGTCCAGCGCGAGCAGTGCACAGTACTCAGAACATACAAAGCACATAAACTCAGGCACGAGCTTTAGACGAAGACAAGCACGAGACATTGCGCGAATGCACATTAAAAAGGCGAAGTACAAAATCCCCAGTGATCACGAGATGAGGCACAGGTGAGAACAATGAACACGCTCACAAACAACCCACACCCACGGAACTACAAACATGGAGATGCAGATCTGCAAAGAAGCCAGATGCAGACGACATAACTACACACCCACAAGGAAGGGTTCCGAAGCTGATCCGTGACACTAAAACTAAACTAAACTAAAACTAAGTTTAAAAAAATAATAAAATAAAACTAATAAAAACCAGCAAACATGCTTTAAAAACTAATTAAAACTAAATAAATTAGAAAAACAATTAAATAAAAACTAAACTATGATGAAAAATCCAAAATTATTATAACCTTACCTTAGTAATAACTGTCTATTTAATTCCTTCACATTTTTGACCATACATTTCATAAATAGAAACTGTACAATTCACAAAAGTATAAGGCCAGACACCACCAGTAATTAGCTTGATTGGCATTAGCATGAATAGCATTAGTATGAGTTGTAATAGCAAAGAGGCATATACATCAGCTTCCCTCCACTGATTCATCACGTTTCTTCTTCTACAATTTAAGGTCAAAGTCAAATTTATTTACACAGCGCTTTTTACAACACATGTCACAAAGCAGCTTTACAATCGTATGGGTCCAGAAGGTCTAAAAGATTGGTTTGTTATTTACTAGTGAACCTTAGTTGTAATGAAAAAAGGTGTGTTAAAATGTGGTCACTGCGGTATGTGCATTCAGTTTAGGTTTTTGTACCAGTTTAAACCAGTCCTTCACAAAATATTATGCATTGTCTTGTCTATATAATATTCCAAAACTTGCTTGCTAGTTTCCTTCTCAGTGGACAAATTCTTAGGTTTCTGTGTTTGACATGAGATTAGGTACATTTTGTCAGAAGTTTTGATTTCTAGTTACAATATGCTATTATTATGCTAAAATGCATGGCTGTGCTGAGCATAGATAATAGAAATCATCCATACTAGACTTCAATTGGACACATGTTTGCTTCTTAAATTTTTCCTGCAGGTAATTTGCCTTTGACAGTCTCAGATTAAGATTCTTATGTATAAGCTTCTGATGCTTGTTAGTTGTATTAGCCTCATATATCTACTGCAATTGCAATACTGAAAAAATACCTGCATCTTTGCTCATACATCTTGGCTCATCAACATTTGGTGTATGTTTTTGTTGTTGTAAATAATTATGTAATGTATATAATATGCATATAGTATGGATAGTAATTGGATCTGTGTTTAAAAAATTACTTTTTACCACTCATCTTTGACACATCTGCAATGCTTTAATTTACCAGTGGTGGGCGGTAGCTCAAAATATTTTGCATATGCATTAGTCATCTCTGGGTTACTTGCAATATAATGTTGACACATCATTAATGCCAATAATATCTTTAAGGGTTTTAGGAAAGTACATATTTTCACTTTTGTTTTGCAATCCACAGGCAGTGATGAGTCATTTTAACAATTTAATGTACATTATGCAATCTGAAGCTTGTGTAACTCTGAGACATTCTGCTAGGTCTAGCATCTAAAAAATATTAGAAAATTAAGTCAAATATTTTGAAGTTATCATAATGTCATGATTCTTGACTGCAGTACACTTGAACAGGACTTTTACATTAAAAAGACGGATGGATGGATAAATGGCGGGGATGGAGGGCAGGTTATAATACAAATAAAAATAATGATTTTTAGGTACCAGTATATGTGTGTATGGTTTATTAGCTGGCAGGGAGATCTTGAGGAAACATCAGCTATGTAACTATTTATGTAGGATTACCAGGGGCGGATCTACAGGCGGGCCTGGGTGGGCCAGGCCCACCCTGATTGGCAGCTGGGCCCACCTAATCACAAGCTCAGAATACAGTTTTCCGTATGAAAATTAAAGAAAATAAACTATAATTGCTGCAGGATGGCGCCTAGTGCACAAGTCATTTAATGACCAGACACCCTGCCCACCCCGAACAAAACTTACGTTCGCCAACCCCCCCCAACAACTTTCGTTCGTGCTTACCCACCCCAATTACACTTTGGCCCGTCTAAAAACTGCCGGCTGCATCCGCCACTGAGGATTACTGAGCAAAGATTAGAGTTCCAGGGAACACGGGAACGTGTACTTGTGTGTGTGTGTGTGTGTGTGTGTGTGTGTGTGTGTGTGTGCGCACGCACAAGTGTGTCTCCTCCCCTTTTCTTCGTGTCTCCTTTCTATATAGGCTAAAGACACTGGTGACCACACAGTGTTGTTTTTTGTGTAGAGACAAATTGAGCGAAAAGACTCATCACCTTTTAAAACCAGGTAAAATATCTTTTTTCATCACCTTTTAAAACCAGGTAAAATATCTTTTTGGGTAAAACATTCAGATTTCTCATAATTGTTTCAAATCTGTTGTTCACATACACTACCCACTTAATTAAGTGTCAGATTTAAAGATATATGTTTTTAAGTTCCTATTAAGTTATTATATTTGATTAAATACTATAAACAATAAATGTGATGAGGCATGCAAAATTAAATTTTTTGGATAAGAAATTATTATTATTAATAATAGATGTACCACTGGACAAAAATATATGACATGGGGCCAGATGCATTTATACATAATAATAAACATCCTGTTTTTTTGACACTCAAACTAAAAATCAGTTTTTCCTTTTAGTGAGCTTTAGCTTTGTTTTGTCATATGGTAAGATTATAGCTGACAGATTGGTTGCCTGACAACAGATTTGCTTCTCGTATTTTGCAGAGTGAGCTGAGGAGACTAGTTTGGCAACCACTCTTTCTACACTTGCAAAATATGTCTTGGAAAACAGGCTGGCTAAACAAGTTGTTTTTGCATGAATATGCAATTTTGTTTACAAATATTTAAAACAAATACTCAGCTTTTTTAGTATAAACATGAATATGCAGCTTTTGTTTGTATAAACATGAATACACAACTTTTGTGTGTGTAAACGTACTATATTCCAGTTATTTTCAGTTAAAGTCTAAAGTGCACAGGAGTACAGTGCTTTTGTGTCCCACTGGACTTACTGGACTACATGTCATTGAGTACAGGAACTTTTGCACATACATGCACCTTTGGCCTGTGCTACTTTCAAAGTTATAGCAAGTGCATTGCTGCACTGACCTTATATGTTCCGATTCTCTTTTGTGAGGTGAAAGGACAATTTTTTGTCTTATTCAGCACATGTTTAGAAACACATTGTGAGTAAGAGACTTTGTGAGGTTTTGAGTTTTTAAGGAAGTGGTTGCATTTAAGTCATGTCAAAAGACAGTGAAAAAGGAAGTGTGAAAAGCTGATAATAGCTAAAATTATTTTCTTAAAGAGAAACCATTAGTATGATTTGTTGATGTTTGTGTTGTGCTGATACCTGCTGATGTAACATGGATAGATAAGTTCTGCAGCATTAAAATATCTATGTTCATACAAAATGGTATGTAATCTAAACCTGATTTACAAAGAAATAACATCAGTACTTTTTTTTCAGGATGACATCCAATGATACTCTCTACTATCTCCCCCATGACAAACATTTTGCTATTATAGAGAACACCACTATTGTTCTCTACTCCATCACCGTTCTGTTGGGCATCACTGGGAATTCTCTCGTGATCTGGATGGCAGGGTTCCGCGTGAAAGCTAATGTCACCAATGTGTGGCTGATCAACCTGGCTGTGGCTGACCTGATTTTCTGCATGACTCGTGTCACCTCATTGATTAAGAATATATTTTATGATTACTGGCCATTTGGTGTCTTCCTCTGCAAATTCAATGGTTTTTTTAAGTATGCCAACATGTTCTGTAGTGTTTTCTTCCTTGCTGTCATCAGTCTGGACCGAGTACTTTGCGTGTGGTGGCCAGTGTTCACTAGACAGCAGCGAACTCTGTGTACTGCTCGACTTGTCAGTTTGGGGGTTTGGATTGTGGCTGTGATCTTCAGCGCACCATATTATGTGCACCGGCAGGTCTACATTGGCAAGAAAAACATGAGCAAATGCTCCTTGGAGGTAGGAGGTGTTTTAACTGGTTGAGGCTCATTTCTGAACTCTGGCAAGCAGCACATTCAAAGGAAAATTGCATAGTTTAGACTGCTCATTTCTTCATGTTCAACAGAGTGCAATAGTTAAGTGTACAGATGATGCCATTTGAAATACTTGTGTCTTTGTTGGTTTGAATGTAAATTCCAAGAGTGACGAGATTGCTACCTAACCATCATTTTACGTATTTCTATAGGTGAAGGAAGCAACTGAAGGTGCCAACACAGCTAAAGTGACCTTGTACAGCATTCGTTTCATTTGTGGGTTCCTGTTGCCCTTCTTGATTATCCTTTCATGCTACACGTTAGCTGCTGTAGGGATACAACGAATGCGAAGCTCTCGCAAATCACGGCCCCTCCGAATTCTCATGTTATTGGTTTGTGCTTTCTTCCTTTGTTGGGGCCCTTACCACTGTCTCCTTTTGGCCAAAATGGTAGATAGTGAGAGCCAGGCAGTAAAAATAGGCTTGCCCTTAGCTAAGGGTTTGGCTTACTTCAACAGTTGTGTTAATCCACTGCTGTACTTTTGCATGGGCCTAGATATGAAGCAACGATTTAGACAAAGCCTGTCTGGCATTTACCAAAAAGCTTTTGCTGAGGACTGGGCGGGTCAGATGTTACCGTCTGAGGAACGCTTTGTGGATGAGAGTTCCACTTCGGTTTCAAAAGTCAAAGCAGCAGAGAAGAAAAAGTTGGAGGAAAGTGATACATTTTGAAAACGTAATATTGTTGATCCTAGATATTTTACTCTATAAGACGACTGCATAGGCCTTCAGAACAGTCTGTTATATACTCATATGTAGATGTCATATATACCTCGCCAGTTATTTTGTTCTCCAACATGACATATTATTTTGACTGAAACTTGGTGGTATGCTATAGTTGTATCTTGTAGTGGCAGGAGTAAAAATATCAGGAAGAATCCACATGGACCAAAAATGTATTTCCTTCGCATATTTTAAAATGTGTTATTTCTGTATTAATTTGTTTGCTTTTTGAGAAACTTTTGAGGATGCATAAATGCACAAAGCTACCCTTGGCTACATAGCTAACATTAGCTAGCTACTTTAGCAATGCTAGCTAGCTAACTTTCTGGAAATATGACTCCTACTGCATTTTCTGGATGTGGGTCTTTTATATTTTGTAGATAAATACATTTTATTAAGGATGGATAATTCTCAAGATCTTTGAATTAATACTTAACCCATCAATTAGGCTTAGAGAGTATGTTAGTAAATCTAACATACAAGTTATTGGCATAGATGCACAGCTATGTGAAATAACACAACACTGACCAACTTACCTCTTGTCTCTGCAGTAACAATTAATGATTCCGTGCTGTCAGCCCAGATTAAATTAATGTTGGCTAATTAAATATTCCTATAGCATTAGCATTGTTTGAAAATAAGATTCAAATTAAGAGATAAGTAGTAGGTAATTACCCCAATTACACATACCATGTGTACACCTACTATATGGATCTGTAAATCTCACAATAGGGAACCTGTCAGACCGTCATTGGAAATGAGCTCATATGATAAAATGCATTTAGTTCAAAACTGAGTTAACAGTTCACACACTGGCCACGTTTCCTGTTGTGGTCAAATACTGAAGTTTAGCAGTTACTGAAATGTGGCATGTGAAAAAGAATGAATGTGTACTATGAATATTTTGTATTTCATAAGCAGTAAAGTAAAATATTGCAACAATACAATAAACAATTATTTTCCATTAATATTTGTAGCCTACCACATGCTTTATTATTTTTTAAGAAAAGCACTTGGCTTTGTGTGTTGCAGTTGCAAGGTTGCCAACTGTCACGCATTGAGCGTGAGACACACACATGCTCACATGCCACACTTCCGATTTCTCACCCTGAAAAAAAAATCTAGTTTATTTACCTCTGATCCATATCTATGATTCAATGAGTTACTAGTTCGCTCTGGCGCCAACTACTGGCGATCGATCGATCGCAATAAAATACTTAATTTGTGTCCATTTTACACCACCCCGGTAGCAATTTACGTCCCGTCCACCCAACGTCAACAACTTAAACCCCCCCCCCCCCCCCCCCCCGTCAACAATTTACACTCACCACCTCCTCCAGGTTCAAATCTCACTCCAAGCGATCATGAAAAGTTGGCAACCCTGCAGTTGTATTTTGTGAATATTAAAATGTGACATTGCATGATTTCTATTATCAACTTCCTTGAAACTTTAAAAAACTTCTAACAAGATGATGGTAAGTGCACACACAGCAGCTTTTCTCTCTCCAAAGGAAACTGGATTTTTGTGTTTTTGTCCTGTGAGTCGCAGTGCTTTTGTACGTATTTGTCGTGTGTTCACATCTTGGAACACACATACATGCGTGAGTTTCTGCTTGAAGCCAGAAACTCATTTTTGGAATACAAGCAAGGACTCCTTGAAGAGCTGTGAGTCTGCGGCTTGCTCAGGTCACTGGCACCCCCACTGACCCCCTCCGCCACTGTATCTTGCCCACCATGGAAGCGCCACAAGCGGCAGGATAGGAGGCAGAGACGAGGCAAGCGTGGAGGTATCTGAGCGAGGCTAGCGGCTAGCCCACACATTCCAGCTATACCCACCATGATTCTGGCCAAAATACACTCTTTGGACAATAAACTGGACTACATACACTTACTTCGGTCAATTCATTAGACCGTGAGAGATTGTTGTGTTTATGTGTTAACGGAAACCTGGCTCAACGACAGCATCCCAAATCACACTGTTCAGCTTGAGCAGCTAACATGCTATCGGGCAGACCGATCTCTCGCTGCGGGCTGTAAGACCCTCGGCGGCAGGCTCTAGGTTCACATCAGTGATGATTGATGTTGGAACGCTGTTGTGGTCTGCAAATACTGTTCACCGGTAGTGGAACTGATGGTTATCAAGTGCCAACCATTCTATAAATAAAGTTGTCTTTTCTGGTGAGATTTCCATTTCCTATTTTTGTTTGCCGGTTATGACTGTTGTGTTTTTGGAAGAGACACACTGCAAAAAGTACCATCTTGATAAAATTGCTCAAGAGTATTATTCTACTTCAAGTAGCTGAGGGTTTTGGTCATGTTGGGTGCAGGGAGAAGGACGAGGCATGGAGTCCAACTTCCAGACACTGACGTCAAGTTTAATATAACAGATACACACACACTCATGTGCGAGACTCAGACAAAGATGAGCACGGGACACTGCGCGAACGTACATTAAATAGACAAACCACATAAACCCTGAGTGATCATGAGACGAGGCACAGGTGAGACCGATGAACACACTCAGACACAACCACACCCACGAAAATCCAGAGATATATACATATAATATACATATAATATATAATATACATATAATTCAAATATTATGTTTGTGTCATTTTCACATTATTTCAACCTTTCACAAATCAAATCTCAAACATATGGTCCTGTAGATGAGGAGACTTCTTGCAAGAGTGCTTGCACAGTCTCATGTGGCAGCCAAGGTGTGTAAGGAAAGGTGTGTAAGCATCAACCACCCACACCTGACACACGCCTTTACATAACACTGGAGGCAAGAAGGGCTATTCACACCTGCCATTTGGCAGTGCTTTTGGACTTAAAGGTATGTCTGCCAAAAGGCAGTGGTTTGGTAATTCTAGAGGCTGCTACACACAACTCCACCACAGACATTAAGGAATACACAGAAACTGTCTGTGCCTACATCATCAAGTGCAAGTCAAGACCACCACTGTTCGTGCTAATCAAAAGCCATGGCTGACAGGAGCGGTCCACAGGCTCCTGAAGGCCAGAAATGCTGCCTTCACAGCAGGAGACCAGGCAGGTGTAGGTACCATGCCTCCACAGACAAAGGAAGGGGGGTGCTCCCCCTAGGTGCATGGCCCACGTCAGGACGGATGTGGAACTACGTCATCAGACGAATCCCCTTTTAAAAGGGGGGATCCCCCTTTGTTCGTTCTCTCTACCTGGCTGCATCAAAGTAGCTACCTAGAGACGAAGAGCGCGCACACCTTCGAGAACAAAGCGGTATTGGTTCTGCACTTGGGCCCGTGCAGCACGCAAGCGACGCAAGAAGTAACTAGTTCGTTACTTTTATTTCTTTTGCGGAGTTCGCTAAAATCCAATCGCTTCAGCTAGCCGACGATTAAGAACTGTTTGAACATTCGCGCGATGGCCGGACCTCCGCGAGTTCATCTTAACGTCGACAGCGATAACTTCCCCGGGACACCACGCAACGGACCACCGAGGGACCGCCGTTCGAACGGCCACCGCATCTTCCCTTGGACGGAGCAACGCGATCTAGCGGAACCTTCTCCTCAAAAGCGCACGAAGGAGTCCTCCTCAAGAGGCTACCTGGCCTACTGCGCGGGCCGCGGACTGAACAACTCAAAGTAAGACTGTGCATCTGGGCAGACTTAGAACAATATCTTGTTTTACTCTTTTCTGTGTGCTTAGACCGATATTTTGTGAAGGCTTGTTTGCAGTGGTGTTTATAATCACGTTCATGTTAAACCGTACTCTGTTTAAGGCTTAAAGAGATATTCTGTTCAAAGCTTAAATAGGTATTCTGTTTAAACTTGTTCGATTATTCACACTGATTCCTTTATTTCATAGTTAATATCCAGTTCCTCGTGTACTTGTTAAACGTGTGTCCCACGTTACGCTCGTTGGGGCTGTATAGTGACTGACGAAACCGTGCCTTAGTTAGTTAGATTAAATTTGCGTTGTGTTCGTGACCGTAGTGAGAGCTCGGTTTGGTTTTCGCGCCATCGAGTTTCTCTTTGTCTAAAGGATCTCCTCCCCTATACGCACGTCCACACGCACGTATCCGCGTGCACTCGAATACACATCCACACGCACGCACACACGCACACACACACGCACACACACACACACACACACACACTAGCCTACCCTGTTGCCCCCTTTGTTTGTGATGGTTTTAACTATTATGCTTTGTGATTAATAAATGTTTTATGTTTAAATGCTGTCGTTTGAGTCGTTTCTCTGTTACAACCTGAAGCCAGAACTATTATTTGAACTGTAACCTTCAGATTTATAGTTTGTTAATCAAACAATTTGGGCTACGGGAGTTGACCACAATTAGTGGCGACCTCATTACTGTCAGTGTAACATTGGGGTTGTTGCACAATCATGGGGCGGACGCCCTGGCACTGAAGAGCGGGACTCAAGGCTAACTGAATTAACTCCACTGGTTAGCCGTGTCATGTTTGCACGGAGCACTCAACTTTTACGAGGCAAGGGTGACAAAGAAACGAATTAGAATGACAAAGAAATGGTACATAAAGCAAGACCTAGATTCAGATATTGACCCACAGCGTATATCCCAAACACAAGGAATAAATACAAAACTAAATGAATCCCAAAACAACCCACAGCTGAAACCAATGAGAGAAGAGAACTGAAACCATGGAAACGAAAACAAAGGTGGAATTAAACAGAAACAGAAGTAGAAATGACCAAAGGAGGAGGAGCCAGGATAGACAGACAGGGGGTGGGGGGGTCCCAGGTGTGACAGTCAGGATGCTTAAATAGGAATCTAAATAACCTTCAAATAGTTCAAAATGCCGCAGCCAGAGTTCTGATCAGAACTAGAAAATTTCAGCATATCAGACCAGTCCTATTAGCCCTGCATTGGCTCCCAGTTAAATACCGTATTGATTTTAAAATTCTTTTATTAACTTATAAAACACTGGACGGGCTTGCTCCTGAATACCTCCAGGAACTTATTTCCTATTATGAACCCCCACGTCCACTAAGATCACAGGGTGCTGGTCTTTTATTAGTTCCAAAAATTAATAAGGTAACAGTTTCAAAAGGTAACGCTTTTGAAACGGCGGAGAAGGGGGCCTTAGCCTTACAGCCCCTGAAAGACATCAACAAAGTGGCACCACGTTATCAGTCCAGCAAGGCTATAAGGGGGCCTGGCACCAAAGCAGCGCCATCTCAGTCACAGCGCTGCTACAGATGTGGTGAGGTCCACAGGCCTGAGGGCTGCCGATTTAAAGATGTAGAGTGCCACTACTGTAGTAAGCGGGGCCACATATCCCGCTGGTGTCGCAAAAAGGAACGGGACAGCCAGAGCCCTATGCCTGGCCGCGCTGGGGCCAATGCAATCACTGAGCAGCACCCGGATGTACAGGCTGACAGTGTGGAAGAAGACCTCGCACATGTCCTTGCCGTGACAGAGAAAGCACCCAGCCAAATAATTCTGGATTTAAACATCAATGGCATGGAGACACGTTTTGAGGTTGACACCGGAGTGTCCCGCAATGTCATGTCAGAAAGTACATTTTAACAGCTGGTTTTGGAACCATATAACATTTCTCTCAGATCATACACCGGCCAACACATCAGATTGAAGGGGGCTACTCAAGTAACAGTGTCTTACAAAGGGAACTCCTACTACCTTAGCGCGCTGGTGGTGGCTGGTGAGGGCTCCAATTTGCTGGGGCGTGACTGGATCAAAATTCTGCCCTTAGGGCGTACTCACACTAGGCACGGTTTGCTCGTTCCGTGCTGGTGGCCCGGTTATCCCCCCTCCCCCTCTGGCCTGCACTCACACTGCCTTCATCAACCCGGCCCGAGCACGCTTACGTCATCACAACGCCGCTTTATTTGGAAAAAAAGGCACGCTCGCACAACACTATGGAGTTCACGATTCTCTTTTTATTGTATTTTTGGAGTCGTTTTGGGAGTGCAGAAACACGGTGCAAGCACAGATTTATCGATAATTTAACACAACGATTGTCTGCTAATCGCTTTGCCGCTATGACTGTTTAACGTGAGCGTCGCATCACTGACGTCATGTTTGAGTTCCAGCGAAATGAACCAATCACACGAGGCACCAAGCGGGCCCGGGCATGGATAGCGCTCACACAAGAAGCAAACCGTGCCCGAGTCCACATGAATCGTGCCCTGGCCCACCTCTTCAAGCGGGCCCGAGGACGGTTAACTGATCCGGGCCCGGGCACGGTTGCAGCGCTCACACTAGCCAAACGAACCGTGCTTCGGCAGGCAACCGGGCCCGGATGACAGACCCTAGTGTGAGTACGCCCTTAGACTGATCTGCACTGCTGGATGGGCTATTCTGGGTGTCTGATTGCTCCCTAGCAGCTGTTCTCAAAAATCATAAGTCTGTGTTCGACGATGAGCTAAGTGAGTTAAAGGCAACAAAAGTAACCATTAATGTGGATGACACTGTGCTACCGCGTTTCTGCAAAGCGCGGCCGGTTCCACTGGCCTTGCAAAAGAAAGTTGAAACGGAGTTGACTCGGTTAGTGGAATCAGGGATCCTCCAGCCTGTGACTTACGGTTCCATCCGCATCTGCGGTGACTATAAACTGACATCTCGAGTAGAGCACTACCCACTCCCACGCATCAACGAGCTATTTGCCAAGCTGGCTGGAGGTGTCTGCTTCTCCAAGTTAGATATGTCCCATGCGTCCCAGCAGCTGGTTTTAGCAGAAGGTTCGTGAAAACTTGTGACGATCAATACCCATCACGGCTTGTTCCAGTACATGCGCCTTCCATTTGGTGTGCCATTTTTCAGAGGACGATGGAAGGCTTGCTGGCAGGGATAGACCACGTCGCTGTATCATACTTTTGGCAGGTGTCACCCAGACCCAACACCTGTGCACCCTGGACCTAGTGTTGTCTCGGCTAGAGGAAGCAGGATTTCGACTAAAACAGTCCAAATGCATTTTTATGCCCCCTGAAGTGGAATATCTGGGCCATAAGATTTCAGCAAGGGGGCTACAGCCCCTGGGAAAGAAAGTACAGGCAATCAAGGATACCAACTCTAGTAGAAATTCAGTCATTCGAGACCTGCCGCTCAGGGCCGCTGTGTGGGTCAGAGACTTTTCTGGTCAGGAAAGGTGGCTGCCAGGCACAGTGATCGACAAGACAGGTCCTCTGTCTTACAGGGTGGAGTTAGCAGGGAATGTGTGGCGTAGGCACGTCGACTTGGTAGTCCCTATGGTTGATGATGTGTGTGTGTGTCTAGTGAATGAGTGAGAGTTGGGCACATGTAATGCGTGTGCATGGTGACCTGGGGCACTTTGGCTCGGATGTCATGTTAATCTCAGTTTGCAAAAATAAAACAGGGCACTGTGATGTACACGTGTGTTACAAACGAAGTGAGAGACTCCGTTGTCTTATTTAGAAGTACAGGTTGAGAAGTTCACGTTACAACACCGGGAGAGCAGAGTCCAGGAGGTACAGGAGGGCTAGACTGGGGGCGAGGTCTGGGGAGGAAGCAGAGGTCAGTACACAGGAGATCAAACAGACAGTTAGATCAAACAGGAGATCGAAACGCTCAGTATGCGGCATGAGTCAGCAATACTTTGCAATCAGGAAGTGAAATGTGCGTGTATAAATAGTAGGGAGTGGCAAATGGGAGATTGGGTGCCATTCCTGACAAGATTCCATGAGTCCACTTCTTTATACTTAATACTTTACTTTAAACTTTAAAGACATTATAAACAAAGAAAATGCAGTGTAATCCTTTTAAACCATGAAATTATAAATCATACTTATTAATGATCTTGAAACATTTTAAATGTTAAATAATTTAAACTTAAATAGACTGCATTTAGGCTCCTACAATGCATATGCAAACATTGATAGAAATAATAATATGAAGTACAAAAATAGAAGTAGTGCACTACCCGCCTGATGCCATGATGCCAGCAAGCTCCCTGGGGAGTGCCAGTCCTTCTGTTGGTCCCTGTGCTTCTCCCCAGTCCATTTTTCCCTCTTGTGCCTTTTGTAATCAACATGCTCATGTATGTTTTTGTGACTGTTCCAATACATTATAACGTTTTTTCCCCTGTCTTCCCAGGGAGATTGTTTTGTGGCAGACACCTGCTCACTGGGGATGGCAACTCCCAAAGGCGTGTGATTCTGGTGGCCCGTTGGTGTGGGTCTGGGGCCTCACAGCTTTGCTGGGTGCTCCAGGAAGAGCTGCCCCTGGTGGGGGGGTCTTTCACATTACAGCCCCGGACCCCTCCATTTGGGCCGTGTATACATCGTCTGTATACAAGTGCTTCCTGTGGTTGTGTGTTACAAGATTGAGGTTTATGTCCCTTTAAGACACATAGGTGAAAGCGTACTGTTTTCTTTGTTTAAGAGAGATTCCTTCTGTTGGGTGGATGCTTCTGTTTCTTGCCCGTCTCTGCCTTGTGGTGGTGACTCGCATTAACGGCTTCTCTCTGTTTAAATGATATCCTCGTCATTTTTGAGAGATGTGTTGGGAGCACAAACTAGGCTACTGTGACTCACTCTGAAGGAAAAAAGTAAGTGAAGTGAATGCGATTAGCTCTAGTCTGGAGAATCCACTGGTTCCTGCCCACAGCCAGGAGAATAACCAGGGACAATAAAGGTGACGTGGTTGTTTGCGTACTTCTTCACCCGTCTCATCTGCTCGTGTCACACACGGGGCTTGTTAAATATTTAGTATATATTGTGTGTGATATTCTTGTCCTGTGCTCGTCTTTGTGAGTTCGTTTAGTGTTGCATTCGTTGGTTCTTCTCTGTTTGGCTAAAGTGTCACTCGTTTAGCCACTACTGCTAATAAAAGTTACGTGTTTTTGACTACTCGTCCCCACATCCTGCCTAGACCTCACACTGCCTTCAGAAGAAAAATTAATTCATTTATCTCACACATTTCTGTGGTTTTCAAAACTTTCCCATGCTATACTGATAATTTTATCAGTGTCTTCTTACATATAACTTGAGTAAAGCCATATCTAGATGAAATGTTGCAAAAAAGAACAATCTATATAAGACTTGTAAACTAAATAGAATGATTTTATCCACAGGAAAAAGTAGTTTCACTTTCTGAGCAGGTGTAATCATTGCACAGCATTTTTTTTTATTATTATTCAGAAGTACTTGTGAATCTTAATCTACTGTCCAATGATGTGCCAATATATTTACCCTCACAAACTGGTACTGCAGGTTAATTTATATTTACCTGGCTTACAGAAAATGGTATATTTCTACTAAGGATCACTGTCTTTAATTTTTGTGTGTAACATGAGCGAAACACCATGTAAGTATTTTACCAGTATGATTAAAATATAACTTTTCACACACTCTTATTACAGAACATACACTACATTCATATTTTATTGGCAAACCTATATAAGTAAGATGTATGATTTTCAGACAAGGATAATGCTTGCAGACAGAAAGGGGATTTTAATGAGAATCATGGTGATGGGCAGGCATGGGTCAAAATCCAAAAAGACAATCCTAAGCAACACATTCCAAGAATCCAGAGTCACAAAAACAGGCAACAGGTCCACAATATCAAAGAGCAATACATGAAACGGACAAATACAAAGGGGGAGGCAGAAGCAGTGGTCCAGTCCAAAACAAGTTCAATAATAAAATACGCAATAACACTGAAGAAAACACGCAGTAGCTCCAAACACAAAGAAGTCGCAGATACTTCACAAAAAGTATATGAATAAGCAGGTGTGATCAGTAATCAGATATCCTTTGTCTGACCAAAGGTTGCTGGAAATTGTAGTCATGGGACTCAAAATGCATGGCAATAGAATTAGGTTTGCATCTGGATTTCATTTGTGTAGATAGCAAACAGGACTATACTTGCACTTAAAACAAATTTATTATACAAATTGCAATTGATACATTCTGTGATAAGCATATTACAGTTGCTCTAAACTTTAATATGAACCTGGTATGTGTTTTGCCATTAAATGTAAACAAATGTTATTTATATTTCATATAACTAATTATATAATATATTTTATTTAAGTAATATATTTAGATGAATACTGATGATTTTAGCAATTACTGTGACGCCGGGGGCGTCGGGACAGAGGCAGCCGGAGACGTGGGTTGAACAGAAGGTGGTTTATTATCCATGGCAACCAGTAATACTCGTAGTACGCAATGCACGGTAAAGCTCGTAGCGCATATACTGCAGATGCAAGGTAAAGCTCGTAGCGCATACACTGTAGATGCAAGGTAAAGCTCGTAGCGCATACACAGTAGATGCAAGGTAAAGCTCGTAGCGCATACACAGTTGATGCAAGGTGACGCTCGTACACACACACGGTAGGGACGTGCAGTCAACCAGAGACGCTCGTGTAGTGGCAATGTGCAGCACTGGACCAGACGACCTGCGGGCTTAAGAAGTGCAAAGTAAACAAGAAACAGGTGCTCAGTATGATGGTGATTGCGACTGTGGGAGTGGCTGCGTGCGCGGGGGTGTGTGCTGGGATCGGCTGCTGGCCGGGTTGCGCGCCCTCTGGTGGCGACCCGGCCCCCTCACCGTGACAGAGCCCTCCCCCAAGGACCCCTCCCGTCGACTCCCACGCGGTCTTCCCCGTCGCCGCGGAGCTGGCCGGTCTGGATGTTCCCTGTGGAAGTCGGCGATAAGGGAGGGGCCTACCACTTGAGAGGCCGGTATCCAGGAGCGCTCCTCCGGTCCGTATCCGACCCAGTCCACCAGGTACTGTAAGCCACCTCTTCTGCGCCTCGAGTCCAGTAACCTCTCCACGAGGTACGCGGGTCCGTCCGACAACTGCAGCGGCGAGGGCGGCCGTGACGTCGAGGCCTCCTCCAATGCACCTGCTCTGTATGGCTTGAGAGCGCACACATGAAATGCACGCGACACACGTCTGTCTTCGGGCAGACTGATGCGGTAAGTAACTGGGTTAAGCCGCCTCAAGATGACGTACGGGCCGGCATATCTCTCCCCCAGTTTACCTCTCCTGCCCAGGCGTCCATCTTCGGTGGAGACCCACACCTTATCCCCTACCTGATAAGATGGGGTCTCTCCCCTCCGACGGTCGGCTTTCCGCTTGAATCGCCGAATCGCCTTTCTCAGCCGCTGATGGGTGTCCTCCCACACCCGCTCACTCCTCTTGCACCACTCCTCGACGATGGGCTGGTCTGAGGACGCGGCGTTCCAAGGATAGAGCGGCGGCTGGCGACCGAGCACGCACTCGAACGGTGTCATCCCCGTGCTGGAATGTGTGAGGGAGTTCTGTGCGTACTCGGCCCAGGGCAGAAGGGCGCACCATGTGTCCGCGTGCTCGCTGCAGTACGCGCGCAGGAACTTTCCTACTTCCTGGTTCGCTCGCTCCACCTGTCCGTTAGCCTGCGGATGGTAACCAGAGGTTAGGCTAACCGTGATGTTGAGCTTGGATAGGAACTCCCGCCACACACGCGAGGTGAACTGCGGTCCCCTGTCCGACACGATATCCTCAGGCAGACCGAACTGCCGGAATATGTGCCGAAACAAGAGATCCGCAGTCTCCCAAGCGGTGGGCAGGCCCCGCAGGGGAAGGAAGCGAACCATCTTCGAGAACCGGTCTATTACCACCATGATGACCGTGTTCTCCTCGGACGGGGGGAGGTCCGTGACGAAGTCCAAAGCGATGTGCGTCCATGGTTGCTTGGGTGCAGGGAGAGGGAGGAGCTTACCCGCAGGAGGAGTGTGTGGCACCTTGCACCGCGCACACACCGCGCAGGACGCCACCTGCTGCAGTACGTCCCGGTGCAGCCCCGGCCACCAGTAGCGAGCCCCCAACAACTGAGCCGTCTTTGACACCCCTGGGTGCCCCGTCCCCACTGACGTATGAGCCCAGCTGATGAGGGCACTACGGTGCGCGGGGGGGACGTACTTACGGTGCGGCGGGCAACCTGGATGCGGGTTCGCTGCCTCGATCTCCCGATCGATCTGCCACTCCAAAGCTCTCCTGGCCGGTATGTCACCTGGAACTTGAAACGAGAGAAATACAGAGACCACCTGGCTTGACGGGCGTTCATCCGTTTCGTGGTCCTGATATATTCCAGGTTTTTGTGGTCAGTAAGCACGGTGAATGGATGCTTAGCTCCCTCCAGCCAGTGTCTCCACTCACCGAACGCCTTGCGCATGGCCAACAACTCACGGTCTCCCACCCCGTAGTTACGCTCGGCGGCGGTGAGCTTCCTCGAGTAGAAGGCTATGGGACGGAGAGAGCTATGCTTCTTCGGTCGTTGTGATAACACCGCGCCTACTCCCACGTTCGACGCGTCTACCTCCACTATAAAGGGACGATTAGGATCCGGTTGGTGCAGAACCGGCGCGTCGACAAACGCTTGCTTCAGCTGGTTGAACGCTCTCGTAGATCTCTCTGTCCAGCGAAGCTTAACTCCTCCCCCTCTCAGCATGTCAGTAAGGGGCTCTGCGATCTGGCTATATGCGCGAATGAACCGCCTGTAGAAATTCGCGAAGCCCAGAAATCTCTGCAGCTCGCGCCGTGTGTGAGGCTGCGTCCATTTCACGACTGCCTCTACCTTCCTGTGCTGCATGTGCACGGAGCCTGGCCTAATGGTGTAACCTAGGAAGTTCATCTCGCTGAGATGGAACTCGCACTTCTCGAGCTTGCAATACAACCGATTGCGCAAGAGCGTGCCCAGAACTGCCCGTACATCACGCACATGTTGGTCGTAGGAGGGAGAATAGATCAGGATGTCATCGATATAAGCGACAACGCATCTATTCAGATACTCGCTTAAGACCTCATTAATGAACGCCTGGAAGAACGACGGAGCAGACGCCAAGCCATACGGCAAGACGCGATACTCGTAGTGCCCCGTAGAGGTACTAAACGCCGTCTTCCATTCATCACCCTCGCGTACGCGAATGAGGTTGTAGGCGCTGCGCAGATCTAATTTAGTGAAAACTTTAGCCTTCCTTAACTGCTCCAGCGCCGACGGCACTAGAGGCAGCGGGTAGGCAAAGTTCACTAAGAGGGAATTGAGCCCTCGGTAATCTACGCATGGCCTCAGCCCACCGTCTTTCTTCTTTACGAAGAAGACGCTGGCTGAGGCGGGAGAGGTAGAGGGAGTAATATAGCCCTGAGCGAGAGCCTCCTTAACATACTGAGCCATGACCCGCTCCTCTTCCTGAGAAAGTGGATAGACTCGACCGCGCGGTGGCGTAGTACCTGCCTTGAGTGTGATGTGACAGTCCCAGGGTCGGTGAGGTGGTAACTGGGTCGCCTTGGCAGCGCTGAACACCTCCGCTAGATCACGGTACGGAGCGGGAATGACTGGAGTGGAGCTGATGTTTGGGCTCTCAACGCTGGTGGATTGCGCGAACACACGGGAGGGAGACCGGGTGCCCTGTAGGGGCGCTACCCACTTCAGCAGCTTACCCGTGGACCAGTCGATAACGGGGTTGTGGAGTTTAAACCAAGGGAGACCTAATGTGATGGAATAGCGTGTGGAAGGGAGTACAAAAAAAACTGATCTGTTCCCTTCGGCCCTGAACGTGTATGGTGACTGGTGCAGTGCGGTGAGAAATAAAACCCCCGCCCACAGGTCGCCCGTCCAGTGCATGCACGCGTCTCGGCTCCTCGAGTCTGATCAGGGGCACCCTCAACTGCTCGGCGACGCTCCTCCGCATCAGGTTCCCCGAGGCTCCCGTATACACTAAGGCAAACACAGATAAGGACATCGCCCCGTAAGACACTGACGCCTCCCACGTTAAGAGACCTTTCATTAGAGCGATACTCACCCTAGCCCGCCCCCTCCTTGGACCAGCGGTACGAGTGAGGGGGGGGGCGGCAGCACCCATCTCCATGGGCTCGGTGGGCGTGGTCTCACGGGGCGGTGTGTGCACGGGAGCCTGCGGGGTAGGAGGAAGCGCCGCTCCTCTGCCTCGCTCCTGCAGCAACCTGTCCATGGTTATGGCCAGGTGCACCATCTGATTCAGGTCCTGTCCCTCGGGCCGACAGCTCAGCTCTGCCCTCAGGTCGGGCTTCAACCCCGCCAGGAAGACGTCTGTTTGAGCCGCCTCTCCCCAACCAGTCCTGGCGGCCAGGGTCCGGAACTCCAGAGCGTAGTCTGCGGCACTTCGGCTTCCCTGCCGTAGTTTTAACAGGCTCTGGCCGCAGACCCTCCCCTGGCTGGGGTGGTTGAAGACCGCCCGCAGCTCGCGAACGAACTGATCATAACTGCGGGTACATGGCTTCTCCGCGCTGATCTGGGCTGCTCCCCAGTCCAGTGCCTTGCCCTGTAACCGGTTTACCATGAAGCCAACTTTCTCCTTCTCCTCCAGGTGAGGCATGCTGGTAAAATAGAGCTGGCACTGGACCAGGAAGCCCTCACAGCGCTCCGGGTCCCCGTTATAGAGCTCGGGTGGAGGAATCGGCGTTCTGGGCGTCGGAGGGCGCGCAGTTGCCTGTACCGTCAGAGCCTGGATGCAGGTCGTCAGGGTATTCACCACTGAGCGGAGCTCCTGGAGCTCCTGCTGTTGTCTGCCCAGGATGATGCCTTGATGGGCCAACACCTCTATGGCAGAGGCGCCCTCGCCTCCGGCTGCTCCAGGCTGCACATTCTGTGACGCCGGGG
Source organism: Brachyhypopomus gauderio (assembly GCF_052324685.1). Lineage (NCBI taxonomy): Eukaryota > Metazoa > Chordata > Actinopteri > Gymnotiformes > Hypopomidae > Brachyhypopomus > Brachyhypopomus gauderio. The sequence goes on along the minus strand of NC_135216.1, from coordinate 745,651 downwards.
GCGTCGGGACAGAGGCAGCCGGAGACGTGGGTTGAACAGAAGGTGGTTTATTATCCATGGCAACCAGTAATACTCGTAGTACGCAATGCACGGTAAAGCTCGTAGCGCATATACTGCAGATGCAAGGTAAAGCTCGTAGCGCATACACTGTAGATGCAAGGTAAAGCTCGTAGCGCATACACAGTAGATGCAAGGTAAAGCTCGTAGCGCATACACAGTTGATGCAAGGTGACGCTCGTACACACACACGGTAGGGACGTGCAGTCAACCAGAGACGCTCGTGTAGTGGCAATGTGCAGCACTGGACCAGACGACCTGCGGGCTTAAGAAGTGCAAAGTAAACAAGAAACAGGTGCTCAGTATGATGGTGATTGCGACTGTGGGAGTGGCTGCGTGCGCGGGGGTGTGTGCTGGGATCGGCTGCTGGCCGGGTTGCGCGCCCTCTGGTGGCGACCCGGCCCCCTCACCGTGACAATTACTTATTTTTCCTAACTCAGGATCCCTATCAGGCATGAAAAACTCAACAAACCATAAAGAGGAGGTGATTATTATTACAGAGGAAAAACATTTATATACAAATCTTAAATATCTGAGAATTTTGAGAATGAGAACAATAGTGCTCTTGTTCAATTTTAAAATATTGATGGCTTCAACCTAAATTAGGTTCATTAGGTCACTCTTTTTCTATAATTTTTTCTTGTATCATCCATCTGTCCACTTACATCCGCTTATCCAGGTCGTGGGGGCAGTAGCCTAAGCAGTACATTTCTTATATTTCTTTACTCACCTTCTGTTAAAATAATACCATACTATCATGTTTTACAACACGGCATGAATAAGAATGAGATGTCTACTAAAACTGATTTTGGTAACACTTTACATTGTGTTTACTTACTAACGTGAAGTAATGCATTAGTTAACATGAACAACACATAGATTAGCCTGCCGGAGCCACCTGCTAATCACTGGCACGTGAGCTGTGTACATTTATATCAATGGTGGTTTAAATTGATGTCCACACAATCAGTCTGTATCCTTTTGCCTGTGTAACCCACCTTGTAAGGATTAACAGATAATTGTTTTTTTTTTGCATTTATACACTATGGGTTTCATTATGAAACCGGAAACCGGGAAGTGGATACGGAGGGAAACATATTCGCTCAATATAGCAGGCCGGCACACGGAGCCGCTTTTCTCCCGCGCACGGTCTACGGCGAACAACGGTAATTCTTAGTAGGCTAACTGTCATGTTGTGGGGGGGCCCCCTACCGGTCGCCCCCGATTACAGCGGCAGCGGTCCTGTTTTTGGTCACGTGATGTTCGTCCCTCAGGTGGGCGGGACCCGTGATCCGTCTCACCTGAGGGTCGTTTGTTCGTCTATATATGTCTTGTCTTTGTACCAGTTGACTGCTGGTTATTATTTCCTTAATCTGGAACCATGCACGGGTTTTTGGTTTGCACACTTTCTATTAAACCATCCTATTTCCCTGAGACTTGGCGTGATCGCTTCCTTTTTGAGTTGCTCACCCTGCCCGTCACAGAATAACCAGCCACCTTCGGAAGCCGCCAGTCTCCTTTGCTTTCTCCTTCGTTCGTGGTCATGTCTCGTGGTAAGTGTTTGTCTACGTGCTGTGTGTTTGTCGTGTATTGTCCGAGAGAGTGTTGAGTCTGTCCCCACTCGTCCCGCCGTGTTTAAATGTTGTTTGTGTAAAACCCGTAAGTAACACGGCGGTGACTAGAGCTGGGGACCAGTAGACTCCGCTCTCGCCCAGCGAAACTACCGGTGCCTCACATTGCGCACGTCCGTTGTCGTCTGTATGTGTGTGTGTGTATGTACGTTGTAGTGTTTTGTTTTAATAACGACGCGGACGTGAGTGAGTGTGTGAGTGTGCCGTGGTGTGTGTGTTTCGCTGGTGGTGTTCGTGTGTGTATGTAGTCGGGTCCACCGGTGCGTGCCGCACGCTATAACGCGTGTGACGCGAATCTCTCGGCTCCTTTCGCCTCGCTCACCCGATATCCCGCGGTGACGGGGGTGAGCCACTGCGAGCCCGAGAGACGCGTCGCTGTGGGCGTGACGCTTAAGCCGCTCGCGTATAGCTCTCTCTCTCCAAAGATCTGCGGATCCCGTTGGGAAAACGGTGAGAGAGAGAGCTGGAGTAGGCGCGTCGCGTGGGTCCTGTCCGTTTGTTAGTGTTCTCTGTCTTTGCGTGTTCGTTTTGTCCTAGAGTGTAGCGTGCTTTGTTTTATGTAATTCCTCTCTTGCGCCCCTTTTCACTGTGTGTGGGGAGGGGTCCATTTGAGGTCCATCTTGGGTGCGTCAGTGTTCTATGTAGTGTCTGTGTTTTTTGTTTTGTTATTCCCCAGAGGGCCCCCCCCTAAATATGTTTTTGGGGGGGGAGCTATGGGGTTCCTGAGCCACAGAATGTGGCTCAGAAGGCGCTGCTCCATTGGGAGACCTGTCCTGTTGGGAGGGACCCCTGAGCAGGTAGGAGCCCCTGTACCCCTTTAAGTAGGCAGAGGATGCCTGGGGTGTTAGTGGCAGGGTGTCTCCTCAGGCTAAGAAGGGGTCTCCTCCCCCCTGGGTAAAGGGGGTTTAACAGGCAGGGCAGTGCACGTTATGTGTTGTGTGTCGTCTGTGTGCGTTTGTGTGTGTGATGTGTTGCAGGTCGCTCCTGGTGGTGGACTGCGGTACTCCCGGACCTAGTGGGGTCTCCAGGCGGAGACCCTCTCCTTCGAGCTCGGGGTGACCAGCGTGTCCCTGATGCGCATTGCCAGGGCCCTGGTCTCTGGCGCTCCTGGGTTGGGTGGAGGAGTCCACCTTGAGATGAGGGGCCCCGGGAGGGGTTCACTCCCCAGGAGTCTGGGGTGACCCCTAGCGAAAAGGGCAGGGGTCAGCTCCGAGCAAGGAGGTAGGTTCGGGAGGTGTTTGTGGAAGCCGTGGCCGCACCCCAGTGTGGCGGTCTGCACACATCCACACCTGTGACGTGTGTTGGGCCATGTGCTCCCGGTCCGCACACAGCGGTGGGGCTTAAGTGGCCTAAGGCCGGTTAGGGCGCGAGGGCCCTGTGACCGACCGGGGCGTGGTTATCGTCTTGTTGACGGCCCGGTCGGTCCAGGGTCCCGCCCAGGAGGCGAGCTAACCTGTATGTGTTTTATGTTTTCAGCTCCAGGACTGCAGGGAACGGGTCCCTGCATTGTCTGCGTCCTGTGACGAGGAGCTTATGTGTTTTGTGTTTCAGCTCAGGACGGCAGGGAACGGGTCCCTGTCTTGTCCCCGCCCTCCCGCCCCTTTGTTGTGTTTTGTGTGCTGCCGCTGTAAGCCGCACATCCGGAGGGGAGTGCGGCTTTGGTGGGGGGGTCTGTCACGTTGTGGGGGGGCCCCCTACCGGTCGCCCCCGGTTACAGCGGCAGCGGTCCTGTTTTTGGTCACGTGATGTTCGTCCCTCAGGTGGGCGGGACCCGTGATCCGTCTCACCTGAGGGTCGTTTGTTCGTCTATATATGTCTTGTCTTTGTACCAGTTGACTGCTGGTTATTATTTCCTTAATCTGGAACCATGCACGGGTTTTTGGTTTGCACACTTTCTATTAAACCATCCTATTTCCCTAACTGTTACCGTATTTTCCGGACTATAAGGCGCACCTAAAAGCCTAATATTTCCACAGAAATCGGACGTGCGCCTTTTAATACGGTGCGCCTTATACGTGTACTGAGTACCGCACGTAAACCAATCAGAGAACACTAACGCTAACGCACCGTAGTATTCTCGGATTGGTTTACGCACGTTTCGCACGTAAACCAATTAGAGAACACCAACGCTAACGTACCGTAGTATTCTCGGATTGGTTTACGCACGTTTCGCACGTAAACCAATTAGAGAACACTAACGCTAACGTACCGTAGTATTCTCGGATTGGTTTATGCACGTTTCGCACGTAAACCAATTAGAGAACACTAACGCTACGTACCGTAGTATTCTCGGATTGGTTTACGCACCAATCCGAGTTTGGTGCGTAAACTCAGTTACGCGTTTCACACGTAAACCAATTAGAGATTACTACGTAATACACAGTACCGGTACTTAGGCTTACCTACAGGTATGCTGCAAATCAACCTTTGTTTTTCAAAAACCTTTGAATATGAACTGTGACTACTGTGGCACAGCGACTGCCAGCAGATTACGAAGAACAGCTGGCCATTTTCCGTACATACTGTCGTAAAAGGATTACGGAGAAAAAGATCGAACCCAGCCACATCACCAACATGGATGAGGTCCCCTCACTTTAGACATCCCCGTGAACCATACTGTGGAGAAAAAGGGGACTAGCACGGTATCGATACGCACCACGGGGCATGAGAAGTCGGCGTTCACCATTGTTCTTGGCTGTCAAGGTAATGGACAGAAACTACCGCCTATGGTAATTTTCAAAAGGAAGACGCTGCCGAAAGAAAAGTTTCCAGCTGGAATAATAGTTAAGGCTAACCAAAAGGGCTGGATGGACGAGGAGAAAATGGGAGAGTGGCTGAGAGAGGTCTATGTAAAGAGACCAGGTGGTTTTTTCCACACATCACCGTCCCTGCTGATCTGTGACTCCATGCGCGCTCATCTCACAGACAACGTTAAAAGCCATGTAAAAAAATTTATTCGGAGCTTGCCGTCATTCCAGGAGGATTAACTAAAGAACTCCAACCGCTGGACATTGGCGTTAACAGGGCGTTTAAAGTGAAGTTGCGAGCGGCCTGGGAGCAATGGATGATAGACGGCGAACACACATTTACTAAAACTGGGAGGCAGCGGCGTGCGAGTTACGCCAAAGTTTGTGAATGGATTGTGGATGCCTGGGCTAAGATTTCTGATGTGACTGCCGCGACAGCCGGCATCATTACTGAACAGTCGCTTGGCGATGAGACTGACTCAGACATTGATGAGAGGGAACCCGGACTGCTTGTTAGAGAAATTGCGCAGCTTTTTAATTCAGACACAGAGGATGAGGACTTTGATGTATTTGTGGGAGAAGAGTGAGTAAAAATTATATTTGTGTTTTGTCAAGTAGTAAAGTAAACTTCAATTAAAAATCACCGTTTCGCGTCCTTTACTTTTCTTGTAGACCAGGCGTACTCAACTAAATTTGTCCGCGGTCCAGATACCAGATACCTGTGGTCCAGATACCTGTCCAGATATGTGGTAGAAACACCCCTCAAAACAGGGGAATGAACATTTACCTGACCAATTTTAATGTTGCTATGTGTTTCAGGTTTGAAAAGTGCTGGAATTTAGGTTAAAGTACTTTAAAATGCTTGAAATTGTAACTACTTGGTTTCACAACAAATATCTGTCTGACTGAATAGTTCTCTTGCATTAGGTTAACAAATACGAGCCTCTTGTAATTCCAGGACGAAACATGAGAACGTGAAGACGTGAAGATTGGGCGTTTTTTAAATAAACAACCATTAAATAATGTGATAAAAAGCGAATTATTTCGAGTATATGTATAAATATTTAACTTAATTATGTTTAACATGCTGGGAAATATTGAAATGGACCTTGAAAGTGACGTACAAGTGCTTGAATTCCACCTTATGAAGGTGTATGAACCCTGAAAACGTGACTTTGTTCATTGCGCTGAAGCGCGGCGCGCGCGAAGTTACAGGTGCACGACCTCGCGAACCGACAGCGCGGAGCCTCAGCGATTACCTTATTTTCACCGCGCGGACCCTCGCGCCGCTCGCGAAGCGTCAACCAGGCTTGTAGCCCGGGGGGGGGTGGGGGGGGTGGCGAACGTAAGTTGTTGAGCGGGGGTGGCAAACGTAACACTCGTGACGGAGTGTTTTTTCAATAGCCCTGAAATAAATGTTACGGTTTTGTTTTGGTCCGTATCCAGTTAATCAGGAATGAGATTGGGTCCGGACAGGACTGCGTTCGGGTCCGGATCCGGACCGCGGTCCGCCAGTTGAGTACCCCTGTTGTAGACCGTATGTTTTAGCATGTGCCTTATAATACGGCGCCGTACAGAATAATACGGTGCCGTACAGAAATAGAGACTGTAATTGAGCCTGCGCCTTATAGTATGGTACTCCTTATACGTGTATCAAATACAGAAATAGAGCCCGTAATTCAGACTGCGTCTTATAATACGGTGGGCCGTATAGTCCGCAAAATACGGTACATGTTTAGTTAGTTAATTATTGTTAATGTGTTACTTCATGTGTTGTTCATGTTAACTAATTCATTAATGAATTGATGAATGTGTTCAATTGTCAATTAATTAACCTATTCAGTCCACCACATGAGCAATTTGGAGCAATCCCACTCATTACACATGTATATCAAAAGCAAAGTCCAACTTTTTGTTTCATCCATCAGAATCATTATTGATTCTGTCAGGTTTTCAGAGATAAACTCCAATTTAACCAGCTTGCATGACTCATTCCTGTGTGGATTTGACCTCTGTAACTTCTGCTTAGTCTGGATCAAGGAGGAAGAAGTAACTCAACATTCAGACCTTCTTAATACTCGGTGGAAGCATAAAACATTTATTCCAATGTCTTCTCTGAAATGACATGCTTGTGAGACACTGGGCTTCTATAAAGGTTTACATTGACACCAAGAGAGTGAACCTTCCTTGACCTCAGTTAATGTAACATCTTATCTTATGGAAAGGAAAGTTGTGGACAGGGAAGTACTTGTACACACACTATAAATATGCTGCAGGAGCAGTGTACTGAAACAGCACTATAAAAGGCTTTAAAAGCACACTGCAGATCTGGCTCAAGTTCAAGTTCAAGAGGTTTTATTGTCATTTCAACTACATACGGAGTACACAGTTAAAACGAAACAACGTTCCTCCAGGACCATGGCGCAACATAAAACACAGTGCAGACAGAACATAAGTGCAACACAGTACAAAGTGCGGACAGACAGTACAACACAATACAGACAGTACAGGATACAGAGTGCAGACAGACACATCACTAGACAGAGAAGTGTAAGAGGTAGGTTTCGGTTTGTGCAGATTATGCCATGTGCAATACGCAATATATGTTCAAAAGGAGTCCCTGTCGCAGTGAGGTATTATGTGAAGGCATTTGCACTAAACATTGTCAGGGATAAGTGGTTGGGTGTGAGTGAGTGTGTGTGTGTGTATGTATGGAGGAGAAGTCCATCAGTTTAGTGTCTGGCGTTGAGGAGTCTGATGGCTTGTGGGAGGAAGCTGTTGCAGAGTCTGGCCGTGTTGGACCGGATGCTGCGGTACCTTCTTCCCGATGGGAGGAGGGAGAACAGTGTGTGGGAGGGGTGGGTGGGGTCATCCACAATGCTGGTTGCTTTGCGGATGCAGCGGGTGGTGTAAATGTCCGTGACGGAGGGGAGAGAGACACCAATGATCCTCTCAGCTGTCCTCACTATACGCTGGAGGGTCTTACGGTCGGAGACATTGCAGTTCCCAAACCAGGCAGTGATGCAGCTGCTCAGGATGCTCTCTATGATGCCTCTGTAGAAGATGATGAGGATGGGTGGAGAGAGGCGGGCCTTTCTCAGCTTCTAGAGGAAGTAGAGACGCTGCTGGTCTTTCTTGGCTGTAGAACTGGTGTTCAGGGTCCAGGTGAGGTTCTCTGCTAAGTGGACACCAAGGAACTTGGTGCTCTTAACGATCTCCACAGAGGACCCATCGGTGTTGAGCAGAGAGTGAGTGTGACGCGCTCTCCTGAAGTCAACAACCATTTCCTTGTCTTGTCCACGTTCAGGCGAAGGTTGCTGGAGCAGTGTGCAGAAACTCCACTATAAAAGTCACAATTGTGTTTGGAAAAAAAACCAAAAAGCCTTTTTCATTGTATATTTGCAATAATTCCAACATTTTTGCCTTTAATAAGTGACTCAAATGATTAAGCTCTGTGGTTGAAAACTGTGATTTGTTTTGTATTTCTGCATGTAGCATGAAGAAATGTTTTTCTACTCATGGATTTCCAGTTGCTCTCCTTGACTGGTATATTCTGTGGGCACATTTATGGAATATCCCTGCAAAACACAAAAGTGTGTATTAGGCAGCTTTCTACAATATGCATCCTCAAATGCAAAGAATTCTTTAATTAACCACAGCATACCACCAAAAACAAAAATTTATCATTACTCACTCACTGTGTGGGAAAATGAGGCTAAGTGCTGAAGGTCATTAGCTAAAAAGAGAACAGAAAGTCCCACATGGATCCTCTAATAATTGTATGCACCCAGTTTCCCCTTTACCACAAATGGTCAACATATCAAGACGTGATGTTCGGGGATTTACGGTGCCTTGCGGAAGTATTTGGCCCCCTTGAACTTTTCAACCTTTTGGCAAATTTCAGGCTTCAAACAAAGATATAAAATTTTAATTTTTTGTGAAGAATCAATAACAAGTGGGACACAATCCTGAAGCAGAACGATTTTTTTTGGATATTTAAAACATGGATATGTTTTTAACAAATAAAAAACTACAAAGTGGTGGGTGCAATATTATTCAGCCCCTTAACTTTCAGAGCAGCAAACTCACTCCAGAAGTTCAGTGAGGATCTCTGAATGATCCAATGTTGATGGCTGTTGATGATAAATAGAATCCCCCGTGTGTACTCAAGTCTCTGTATAAATGCACCTGCCCTGTGACGGTCTCAGGGTTCAAAAAGATTTCCCAAGCTTTAAACATCTCAAGGAGCACTGTGCAAGCTATCTTATTGAAATTGAAGGAGTATCAGACCACTGCAAATCTTCGAAGACCTGTTTGTTCCTCTAAACGTTCATCTCAGACAAGGAGAAGACTGATCAGAGATAAACCCAAGAGGCCCATGATCTCTCTGGATGAACTGCAGAGATCTACAGCTGAGGTGGGAGAGTCTGTCCATGCAACAACAATCAACAATGGAAGAATGGCAAGAAGAAAGCCATTTCTCAAAGATATCCATAAAAAGTCTTGATTAAACTTTGCCACAAGCCACCTGGGAGACACACCACACATGTGTAAGAAGGAGCTCTGGTCAGATGAAACCAAAATAGAACTTTTTGGCCATAATGCAAAATGATATACTTGGCGTAACAGCATCACAGCTCATCACCCTGAACACACCATCCCCACTGTCAAACATGGTGGTGCCAGCATCATGGGTTGGGCCTGCTTCTTCAGCAGGGACAGGGAAGATGGTTCAAACTGATGGGAAGATGGATGGAGCCTGCAAAAGACCTGAGACTGGGGCAGAGATTTATCTTCCAACAAGACAATGATCCAAAACATAAAGCAAAATCTACAATAGAATGGTTCACAAATAAACATATCCAAGTGGTAGAATGGCCAAGTCAAAGTCCAGACCTGAATCAAATGGAGAATCTGTGGAAAGAGCTGAAAACTGCTGTTCACCAACGCTCTCCATCCAACCTCACTGAGCACGAGCTGTTTTGCAAGGAAGAATGGGCAAGAATTTCAGTCTCTCGATGTGCAAAACTGATAAAGACATACCCCATCTGACTCGCAGCTGTAATCGCAGGAAAAGGTAGCGCTACAAAATATTAACACAAGGGTTAAAGGTCGAACCTTCAATTCAAACTGAGGTATGAATAATCAATGCATTTTTGCTCAGCTGCAAAGAAGATCATTAGCACAGCATGTAAGACCATGAGAAGTGCCAGACGTCAAAGCAATCACCACAGCACTCACCACATATCAACATGGCTACCATGACGAAAAAGGCTGGAGTCCATGCAAATAGGTAAAGATGATTGAGAATGATTTTGGTCATTAAAACGCTGGTGGTGAGAGTACACTGAAAGAAATTCATTGCAAAGCCAATGAATTTAATGAAAGCAATAGAGGACAGATTTATAGCAGAAAAAAATGAGAATAAAAAATGTGAGAAATATAAAGTAAATAGTGTGTGTGCTCACGTGGCCCTCACTAGAAATTAAGATCAAGACGCATACAGAAAAAACAGCAGTTGATATCCTCAAGGGCAGAACACCGGGGGACGGACAGGCTGGCAGCTATAATACCACTGAAGCTTGGTATGCCTGAGAGGATCATCAATGCCTGTGTGGCATTCCAGTATGCTGTTCACACGTTCATAGACTATTCACAAGACAACCACAACCCTGAAAATGCTTCTAAACGGATCTCCAGCAGTTCGAGCTAAAATAATTTTCACACAAATCATTTCAGTCATGAAAAACACCAGGCTTAGGCCTAATCTTTAGTAAAGATGAAACATTGGTCCTATGCTTTTGTTGGCATTCCAAAATCAAAATGAAATGCCGCCATCTGCTGGAACTACCAAGTCACTGTCTTCCAACAAAACAAAAACAAGTATTCACAAAAGAAAATAGTCTTGCTATTCATCTTTAAATCAGTTATATATCTACTTTTTTTTCGTTTGTTAGAACTCAGCTTTTTATGAGGAAAATACGAATTGTACTGAAAATACCCTCAGTTCAACCAGTGTGGTACAGGTGTAGTAATGGTGTGGGGGAGGTACAGTAATGATGTGGTACAGGTGTAGTAATGGTGTGGTGGAGATACAGTAATGATGTGGTACAGGTGTAGTAATGGTGTGGGGGGCCAGTCCCCAGGTGTTAATTTTGGTGCATAATGTGTGCATTAGTTATAAATGAATGACATCACAGTTCAGTACAGATAGATGTCATCCCTTCACAGTCCAATCTTCATAACATAAATCACCAGTCAGAACCAAACAAGTCTTATTAAATGTCACTACCTCGTTGTACTCAACATACACTGTGCTTCTGGGATCACTTGCAGTACCATGTTGCATCCATAACAACCACCAACATACAGCACATACTTGTCAATCAATCAAAATGTATTTATATAGCGCTTTTTACAAAGGTTGTTCACAAAGCAGCTTTACAAGTGTCCGAGTCCTAGCCCCCAGTGAGCAAGCCAAGGGCGACAGTGGCAAGGAAAAACTCCCTAAGGGCATGAGGAAGAAACCTTGAGAGGAACCAAGACTCAGGGGGGAACCCATCCTCCTCTGGCTGATGCCGGTCACCATAACAACAATTAGAAAAATACATAAACAAAGATGTGAATGATAAATAATTATCATCTTGTGTATTTATTAGGTGTGGGCATAGATAATTTTTATCTAGATTAATCTCACTGAAATCTTGAAATTGATCTGGATTAATCTAGATTAAAATGGCTCATTCAGAATATGCATGCTAACCAAGTAATGACTAAAAGTCAGTCTTTGAGATAGGGCTTCTAACCATGCTTATGGGCCGGCAGCTAGTGGTAATCCACTGAGTGAAGAGATTGGTCAGCTTGTCTGATAGAGCTGCGCTGTCTCGGTTGCACTCAGTAGTTTGGCGGCGACTCTTCGCCTGGGCTGCATCAGTGCTTGACCCAGCGTCAGCAGCATTAGCAAACGGGTGCTTTGCGTTTAAATGGTACTTCAGACTGGTAGAACTCCTACAATAAACTAATTCCACGTTGCATAAGGTGCAAACAACTTTAGTCTTGTCAATGTCTCCATTAGGAAGCTTCTTAAAAATGAATTTTCCATGAAGTAAACCTAGCGGCTTCGTGGCTACATCCATGTAAGCACACGTGCGATTTGTTGTGGCAGTCTTTGTAATTCACAGGTTTGAAAACTCGTTCTCGCCCCATACTGTGCTATTTAGTTAGGAATACAGCTGAGCTAAACTAGGGGTGAAAGGTGAAAGTCATCATAGTTTGCTTACCTATTTTGACCCAGTTCCCAACCCAAATTTAAGAATAGATTAATGGCGATATAAAAAATATCACCCGATAAAAGTATCACACTATCAAAAGCCGTTAACGTCGATAATGGCCCACCACTAGTATTTATATATATATGTGTTCTCTATGTAATTCTTATTCAGTCCTAATAAGATTACCGACCTATCTGGTCGGTAATAATAGTCCAGGGCCGTGGAGATACAGACATAGCAGAGAATTCAGGGTGGTGAGAGGGGCCAGGGCAGTGGGTTGATCCTTCATCATAGCTGGTTAGGCAGGAGGTGGCTGGCCCAGGGTGGATAGCAGGAAAGGCTCGCCTCTCCTTGTCTCAGTAGGATAGTAAGAGTTGTCTCAGAACAACTCTCCTTGTTCTTGGGTAGGAGGGCAGCCATTTGGAAAAAGAAAAGAGGGACAATTTGATATGTATGGGATTATAAGTGGGACAGAGGAAATGTAAACATTTCTGGAGTGTGACAGCAACTCAAGCAACTTCTGGGCAAAACCAGCAGGTGTAACAGACCTTGGCATCCATCCACTACACTGTCAACAAACTTGAGTAATCAAGTGCAGTGACAGGATGACAGCACCAGTGCCCCAGTTTACCATAAAACCCTTTGCACATGAACCCCTGGATCAATAACCTTTATCGAAGGGGGCACATTAATTACCAAATGCTAAACTAAATAAGTATGTGTTCAACCAAGACTTATAAGAAAAGTTGTTACCCCTGTTGTTACCTTATTGTTGGAACTAATAAGAGGCCAGCACCCTGTGATCATAGTGGACATGGAGGTTCATAATAGGAGATAAGCTCTTGGAGGTAGTCAGGAGACACCCGTCCAGTGCTTTATATGTCAATAGAAGAATTTTAAAATCAATACGGAATTTAACTGGGAGCCAATGCAGGGCTGATAGGACTGGGCTGATATTACAAACTTTTCTAGTTCTAGTTAGAACTCTGGCTGCAGCATTTTGAACTACTTGGAAGTATATTTAGCTTCCTATTTGAGCATCCTGACAGTAATGAGTTACAGTAGTCTAATCTGGAGCTAACAAAGGCATGTACAAATTTTTCTGCATCATACTGGGACAATGCATTTCTTAGCTTGGCAATGTTATCTATGTATTTATCAAATGATAGGTTAGAGTCGAGTAGGACACAGATTTTTGGCTACTGTGCCAGGTGTAATGGGGTAGTCTGTGAGATTAAGCATTATATCTGGTATTTTCTGTCTTGCAACCTTTGGGCCCAGAAGGTGAACCTCCCTTTTGTCACCATTAAGGTGGAAGAACTTTAGCGACATCCACCATTTATAATCTCTTATGCAGGCCTAAATTTTTCCTAATCTGGATTTGTCATCAGGTTTGGCTAATGTGTAAAGTTGGGTGTCATCTGCATAGCAGTGAAAGATGACACTATGTTTATAACTATGCCCAATGTTTGCATGTATAGTGTAAATAATAGTTGTCCTAATTATGTGAGTACCAGCCTATTTCTTATGACTGAACCCTGAGGACCATTAACATTTACGTGTCTATTTTGTTGTTTGCAGGGGGAGATTGCTGGACCATCCAGGATGGTACAGGAGGATGAGGACACAGTGTCTGCCTGTTCAGAAAGGCCAGCTGTAAGGAGCGTGTCTGAGAACGTCTTTAATGTGAAAGCTTGAAAGAAAGAAAATGGAGAAATATCAGTAGTTGTAAAAAGGTCTAACTTTAATGTGCTTATTTTTGCAAGCTAAGTAAATCATAGTTTCTTCTGTCCACAGACTCAGCAAGACAATCAGTCAATAAACTTCTCTTTCAAAAAAATGTCGTTTTGTCTTAAGAATATACTGTGTTAATGAACAAAAGCAAACAAAATATTCCATTAACCAAAGTAATAAACGACACAGCTCTACCATCCACGTGGTCTGCAGTTAAAATGTTGACTTCCTGTTGCTCCAACTGCACTCTTCACATCGCTTTCTTTTGCCACACTGTACAAAACTGCAGAGACTGCTACAATGTCACAGGCTCTCAGTGTGACTGAGATGGGCAAGCAGTTAAATCTGCTCTTTAACTGTCCAAATGCAATCTCAATGCATGCCCTTGTCTTGGAACGTGCATGATTGAACCTCCTCTCTGCATCTGTTGTAGGGTCATAGGGAGAAAGGAGAAAAGGTTGGCAGGGGTAACCCCTATCCCCAAGCAGTAAGCCAGGAAAAGCACCTACGATTTATAAGGAGTAGAGTTAAACACTGAGGCCAAATCTGCACTATTTTGTGTGGTTGGAGTATTCTTACCTTGGGCAAACCTCTGTGCCAGTGAGGAGGCACGAAATATTCTTGAATCATGCACCGAGCCATTTTGCCTCAATGGAAAATAGATCTATGGTGCAAATCACCTAGAACACAAAGTGACAAAGGCTGAAAGTTGTACACACTCATGGACTGACTGAATTTACATGCTTTAAAATTTTCTTTTGGGTAGAAAAAAAAACTTGCACGTACCTCTACATTGATACTGTGAAATGATTTTCGATTCACAGTCTGCCTCAGTGGGTCCAGATAGAGCCTTTATCCAGATGCGAGTGCAGTCTATAGCAGGTATCACCAAATGGCGGACCGCGGTCCGGATCCGGACCCGAACGCCGTCCTGTCCGGACCCAATCACATTCCTGATTAACTGGATACGGACCCAAATGCCAAAAAAATTTTAACGGGAGACTATATTTTAAAACGGAGAATTTATTTTTAGACGAGTGTTACGGTCACCACCCATTTGAGTGTTACGTTCAACCCCCCCCGCTCAACAACTTTCGTTCGCCACCGCGAACCCGGACCTAAGGTCTGAGCTATCTGCCAAAAATGGACCGCGGAAAGATTTAATTGATTACCCCTGGTCTATAGCACCAATGACATTAGCAAATCCTACAGAATTTAATGCATTTTGAATTGAATATTAGCATCTGTTGTTTTTTCTTGATGTGTGATTCATAAAAATAAAACCATGCTCATGTTTCATGCATTTTGGTTGGCTACATTTAAAAATTCCTCTGAAACTCAATCTTTGGTTATAGTATTTATAAATTAGCATGCATTCATGCTTATGAAGCAGCAGTGCAGAATGACCCAACGTCCATTTCATGAGAGCTTTTAACATTGTGAGGAACGCATTAGTCTTTGCCCTGCTTTTACACACCTGTATCATCATAATGTCATGGAGCTCTTGCTGTTATATGGTCAAAATATGGAAATATAAAGAATTAACTTTCTATATAAATTCATGGTTTCTTGAATTTAATGTCCTAATTTATAAAATACATGTTCAATCACCTGCCTGGCTCCTTTATCTATGTGGTCATTAAATAGATTTTAGCCTAAAATTTCGGCTTGTTTTAAAGGGTTTAAACATCGTTACCCTCAGACGTTGTGACCATCCTCTTGGCCATTTGTACGGTTTGTTCCTCTGTTAAGCTAATCATATTACTCACAACGTTTAACTTGCTGATTTTAAGCAGCAAATTTTCTTCACGGTGGTATTCAGTAGACTTCTACAATACACGTCTACAACGATGAAAAGTGTACAACGACTGCAGCATAGCTAGCATTCCTTGATTTACAGTAATAGTAAAACAGAGGCAAATGTAATCACTATGTTCACCAGTTTTACTTTCATGCTAAACAATGTTTTGCTGATTTCTGCACATTATGTCACAGTTCACTAAATTCTTCGATAAAACGGCAACGCACTCGTCTGCTCTACTTTGTTATATGTGGAACATAAAGCGAACAACCAAACGAACGACCATCCGTGTCAGGTGGTTTGACCGAAAACCCGGATTGGATCTTTGCGGTCACCTGAGTCAAACACCAGCTCGTCACTGTGTGCAGTTTGTTTAGCCTGCTGGAGGTTTACTTCAACATTGTCCAGTACACACGGAAATGTTTGGACAATGTCCCCCGTTTAACTACAATAAGACAAGGAAAAATAATTATTATAAACACTTTTCCCGAACCTATCTGTGCCAGATATACACATCAAACTAAACTTACAATGGAAAAAAAATCATGTCACTTACACATTTGTCCAACAACAGTTAACGCGAGGTGCTGTGAGGTGTAGCGGTCCGAAACGGAGCAGAAAGCGGCGGGAATATTCCACCCCGCGTCTTATTACCACCGGCTCACCGTGCGGATGGATACGCCAACAATACACGCCAAGAAGCTCAATAATGAGACACAAATATAACAAACAAGCGGCGTAATGTTACAAACGCTTCGACAAATCCAAATTAAACACATTTTCGAGATCATTACTACAAAAACGTTCGAGTGTCGAACAGGTCGCAGAGGGTTTGGGGGCTGTGTGAGCGGCAGTCCTGCCCGGAGGGGGTAGTGCGGCGCTAGTCCGCGCTCCTCCGTCTCTCCAGCGGGCTCCATTTTAACTTCTTGCCCAGCCTGTACCTCACGTGTCCTGGACTGTCTTTCTCACATGACCCGTGTGTTTGTCCCCGTGATCAGCACTTCCATCTCCGTATTTCAGTGTAGCTGAATATCACGTTTTAAATCGTTACCTTCATGGATATGCTAGAACAGAGCTTGGACACTCCGACGAGGTGAGTTTGCTCGTCGTCCTAGTTAATGGCTGCCGGGCCCAGACACCATCTTACAGGCCACCACTACCACCAACATACACATTTATTTCACCACTACCACCAACATTCACATTTATTTCACCACTACCACCAACATACACATTTATTTCACCACTACCACCAACATACACATTTATTTCACCACTACCACCAACATACACATTTATTTCACCACTACCACCAACATACACATTTATTTCACCACTACCACCAACATTCACATTTATTTCACCACTACCACCAACATACACATTTATTTCACCACTACCACCAACATACACATTTATTTCACCACTACCACCAACATTCACCTTTTATTTTACTACTGCTATCAAGTTTGTCGCACGCCGTGCTTAAGTGCAATCGATGGTAGGCGTTTTACTTTTTAGCACAGCAGCCAGCTAATACAGTTAATAGTGCAAGTTGCGGTTGAAGTCGACGTGTTTCTCTTGATTTGAGCAGCTAGCTGGTGCTGTTCCTGCCCTAACTGCTGTTATCCAGCCAGATACTCCGGCACTCTCGTTTATAATGATCGTGTTTGCCGAGCGGCTCCACAAAACGTGTCAAGCACATTTTATCCTTGCTCGACCCAGATGTGCTCTGAAGACTTTACAGCTCAGTTGATCCCAGTTCGAGTGAGTTCCGTGGGCTGCTGCCCCGGGTGCGAGTGGGCTGCGGTCCTGGTGAACGCGTTTCAGCCCCGCAGCTGCACTGCTCGGTTAGCTGGGCTGCACGTAGAAGTGTCTTATAGCTGCTCCTTCTGTTAAAGACAGGTGCTATCTAGTTTACATTTTTTTTACATTTCATTTCTTATTTATTGCTCAAAGTGTGATGTTCGTGTTTGGAGGGGAGCGTTAATGTAATATAAAAGCCAATAGCCTACTGAAAACGTAGTTCTCTGAAATAGAATAAAAGATTTTACAAAGGAAAGTTGCGCACTACTCTTGAAGACAAAGCGAAAAATTATATATTTAGCAAAATTGGTAGAATCTGCGATATGTAGTATTGGACATTTCCTTCCATTTCCTAGTATTTTATACACCTTTGCCTGTTAAGTTCCTGAAGGAGCACAGCGTGATGACCATAAAGTGTTTGAAATGGGTTGAAATACTTTTAGAAAGTGTTATTGTTGGCATTTGAACAATAACGAAAATTTTCTGACAGCTTGCAACACTTGTAGCTGACAATATATCGAGTTTCTTGCACTGTTTTCAACAGTTGTGTTCCTAAGTCGCTAATGACCGATAAGAGTCCTATTGCCTGGCCTCGTATTTTCAGTTGTGTCAAAAGGTGCTAAACTGAGATCTAGAACGAGCTCCCTCTGTTCAGAGGTAAAAAACTGCCCTTGAACTCTAATCCTAAACATCTGTGATGGTATTAGGAATGCAAAGTTGCTACTATCTAATTTTAGATGCTAGACTGCATGTTATCATATTGCACAGCTCTGATGTCATTTTTTTCTGACAGTTCTTTAATCTTTCTTTTGCATATTCTGGTCCAGTCACGAGAAACAGGAAACCGAGGAAGTTGTTCAGTTGCAGGAAGGTAAGTTTTATTTTGTCCTGTTGCAGAAATGACATTGGGGGTATATCATCGGTTGTGCGAGCATGTGTGTGTGTGTGTGTGTGTGTGTGTGTGAGACAGAGAGAGTGTCTTTATGTGTTTAATTAAATGTTGCGCATGCGAATCTCATGTCTGTTTAAATTAGGGCTAGGCAATATGGGAGACAAATCTTATGACAATATTTCTTTCATATGAGTTGATATCGTCAGAGTGCTCTGATTGAGCGTCACAGACAGTGGATCATAAATCCCCTCACATACAGTATCTCATCGCACTGTTCCGAATTCCGACTACTCGACAGAATCCGACTCCCCTCATTTGCAGACGCTACCGATGATTTTAGCAATTTCTGTTGTTTCTATGCATAAATAAAGAGTAATCTTTAATGATCAATCATTGCAATTGGCGTAGCATTATCTAGTCTATATCAAAACAAAAACTCACCTGATTCGTGTTTAAATGTTTTTAATAAAATGTAATGTACCAAAGATTGGTTGTTACCATAGCATTCTTGGGGATCGAATGTCTTTCATGCTAAGATTATGAAAACACTACATATATTTTTAATTCTCAAGCCTGGAGCAGTAGCATACTTGCTATACCGAAGTTCACCTCTGACCACGGGACTTCGCAGTGTTATTTTGTTCCTCGTCATTATTGTCAACCTTACATCTTGTACATCCTACGGACAATCTAGTTTATTATTTTTTTAAATATGATTTTTGCCAAATATTCCCTAATTATGTCCAATAATCTAGTTAAAACAAAACTAGAGTGCTCAATAAACTAAGTTATGATCACTGTAACTCAAAGGACTGAATGTCTGGTTAATGTCTTTATTTTGGTGACTTTTCTGGATGTGTAGGCTATTCCACATAAAGCACATGGCTACATTCAACAAGGTTTTTTTATAGTATAACTTTTTATATTGACTCTTTTAATAAAGGGTTTAATTTAAGTCAGAATATCATAGCGTCTTTATGTGCATGCAAACGAGGAGTCGGATTCTCCCAAGGAGTCGGAATTTGGCACAACTGGACTTGATTAGTAAAGCTCTTTAAATATAGCTAGCTAGATGACTGGCTGTTTAGACAAAAACTAAGGCTTAAATACATAAGTAAAGATCTTTAAGTGTAGCTAGCTATGTATTAAGTTGCTCTACTTAAGATGGGAAATGGAAACAAAGGTTTATTGAATTCTGTTGCCCAAGCTTATCATTGTCATCGAGGAAAAAATTATCGTGAAACAAATCGATATCGTTTTATCGTTCAGAATTAGTTTAAATGTATGCAGAGCATCGACTTTGCCACACTAGTGATTCTTTACACAGTGGAATAAAAATCTGCATCTGGTCTGTTTGAATGATCTTAATGGATTTTACTACATTCACAGTCTTACTGATGAAGGCTGAAGAAAGTGGTCTCCTGCATTGTTATTGGACTATAGATCTGTCTAAATGTGTGTTCATTCCTCAGGAGAGGGAGTGGGGGTGGAAGAGCCAGCAGCAGTTACCATAGCGAGTGCCCAGCAAGCTGCAGTATTCACTGACCACAATGTCCAGTACCAGTTCCGCACAGAAAACACCGGTGGTCAGGTCAGTGCGGCGTTTAGCTGTTGGGGAGGGGTCCATTTTTAGAGGGTCAGGAAAGGTTCAACCCAAAATGTGGCCTTTGGAACCCTTTTCTGTCTCTCTGGGGACATTAACAACTTGCTTGAAGTCTCTATCTGGATGTTCTATACACTGAATCTGAAGCAGAGTCAGGTTTGCTTGGCCTTGTCTTCAGTTTTTGTTTCCCACAGTGTGTCTGTTTTATTGGTGAGTAGATATAACTATTTGACTGATCAGTTTCCTTCTAAAGGAGCTGCAAAAAGCCAAACTTGCTTGATGTATGGAAAATATGCACAACTCCTGTATTTTCCCTGACATTTACGGTTGCAAAATTCACAACAAGATCAAATATAATTTTAAGGCAAAAAGTCGTAATTACGGATGGGTACCGAGATTGCTACTGTGTTTACCACATATTAGCAGTTATCTTTTAATTAATACATTTCCTAAAGCACTGCATAAAATGCATTGTGTCTAGCATAATTAAGATCTTCTATATTCTGTGTGAATTTTTAATGCAAGATACACATTATCAAGTGCAAAATAGTTTTATTGTATACACTGTATTTTTATTTTGATGAAAGCACTAGCAATGCATACTAAACTAATGCAAACTTAAAAGAGGATTGTCATATTTTGATACATGATAAAAATCACAATTAAAAGCTTTCATTACGTTGCTTCTGCACTCTTTTCCGTGTGATCTATGGTCAGTCGTCAAAATTGTCATGTCAGCAGAAATGTTTATTTGTTGGAGAGAGCCGAGTCCTCCTGTACAAAAAACAAATTGCATGTTGCATTTGAACAAAGAGACCAACTGACTAAGTATGATTGGAAGAAGTTTCAAGTGACATACTCAGTTAGGTGACACACAAAACCGTTTAGTAATGCCACAGAAATTGATTTGGACAATGCCTGTGCTAAAGGCCAACGGTCATACCATGTTTCATGAATGGAGTGTTGTACCATAGCAGTAAATTAGAAGGACACAGAGGTACTAAACACACTAAGCCACACGGTTTGTCTTCCACTTTCATGCACGTTTAGGACAAAAATGTGTATTTGTTTGTTTATTTAAAATGTGCAGGTGACGTATCGTGTGGTCCAAGTGACAGAAGACCAGTTGGAGGCAGCGGGAGATGGAGGAGCTGCCGTCAGTGTGGTGTCCACCGCAGCCTTCGCTGGGGCCCCCCAGGCAGTTGCACAGGTGTGTGTGTGTGTGTGTGTGTGTGTGTGTGTGTGTGTGTGTGTGTTTGGGCGCAGTGAAGCAAAGCTGTTATTCTGTGTTTTTACCTTTTCTTTTGTATCCTAATATCTCGCTGGTTGTCCTGTGTAACCACTAATTTGTACATGCTCTCTCTTTTTTGTGTCTAGGCTGTTATTCAGAACCCTTTCAGTAACGGGGGCAGTCCAGCAGGGGAGACGGTGGGCGGAGAGACGCGTTTCGCCTACTTCCCCGCGGCTACAGTCAGTGACGGGACGACGACCGCCGTTTCAGTGCAGGCGGCTGCTGACACCACGCTCACGCCAGCTGCAGGTCTGTTCTGCGATGCCAGTCAGTTCACTTCTGAGTTAGGCTTATCCTGCTTTCAGCACACCAGCGACTGCAGCAGTGTAGAATAATACCTGGCTGGTATGATGGGCGTGGCTCTTAAATCCTTCACCAGTAGTCAGTCAATGAACTCCCGAGTCTTCCTAGTATAACTAAAACTGCTTAAAACTTGGAAAGTAAATATAATGAATACTAGTGAATATGCTTTTGAGGAAATGGCACTGATGCGTTTCTTTGAAAATGCACAATGCTAAACTGCCTTCAGCAAGGTGGCTTTCTAATATACTTCTCTCTGTACTCAGGTCAGTTTTATGTAATGATGAGTCCTCCAGACGTGTTGCAGACGGGCACACCTAGGACTATTGCCCCACGCACACACACTTACTCCACGTAAGTATGAGCCATGGGTTAATATGCACCCCTGCCCTCCTAACACATCCACCTCTTACATCCCCCTGCAGAACACTGAAGTAGTTTGGTCCATGTCACACACTCCCAGAGTGAATAGAATTCCAGTGATTATAATTAGAACCACAATAAAATAATTATTTACATTTTGCCCATCAAATTGGGTGCTAAGAATGTTTATAAACCTGACAAAAACAGAGAGGGGAAAACATTGTGTCCTACTTACTTACCTGCCGTTCCCAGAGACTTTGGCGAAAACGAGATGCTTCAACATGGCAGTTCAAACTGGTGAGGAACACCTTCTGCTCCCCTCACACCCCCAACCCCCTCAACAACAGAAACAGGGAAGATGCCGACCCTTCCTCTGCACTGGCCTCTGGCTGGATGCTAGCTGCAACTACTACAGGCCTTTTGACTCTAGCCCGTTGTATGTGTCAATGTTAACGTGTGGATTTTGATTGTAGCCCGTTGTGTGTGTTAATGTGGGGTCCTTTTTCCCTGGGATGGATTTTGGTTTGATTTCAGGTTGGCCTGTGCTCAGGGTTGATTTACAAAGCCAGCTTGAGTAAACAGAAATTGTCCTTGATTTAACGATAAACTGGCAATGCCCTTGGGCCTTCTAAAATGGGATATACAGCATTTGTAGGAGATGGAGTTTAGTGTGTGCGTTTTGTTCCAAGACTTCAGGTAAGATTCAGCATTTGTGTGGTATTTTAATATTGTGAATAACAGCACCTGCTCGCCATTTCCTGTATGTCTTCTCTTAAACAGGAAGGTGGATGGCCCGAGAGCACCGAGGGATGAGAGGAGGAGAGCACAACACAACGAAGGTAAAACTGAAACACCGAAAATAACCAAACTATGAAGAAGACTGGCAATGTCTGTGTACCTGTTATATATGATGTAATACATACTATTAATTAGTGAGTAGGCTGTCAAGGTTCCATTTATCTGAGTTGTGATCTAATATTATTAAGTTATTAAGTATTTTCAGAGAATTTTGGCTGAGGCTAAAATGTGTGCAGTTTTGTCCACTAGATGTCACTATTCGGTACCTGTAGGTACACAAAGCCATCTGATCTGTCTAGCCATCTGATAATGCAGTCCAACCCATCTTAATGCATAATCTAGATTTCAGTTTGTTTGCTGTTAATGTGATATGGAGATATGAGAAGTGGACGTTTTAAACACAAGAGCTTTTTTGTGCAGTGGAAAGAAGACGAAGAGACAAGATCAATAACTGGATAGTCACACTGTCCAAAATCATCCCAGACTGCAACATGGACAACACCAAAACTGGAGCGGTGTGTACACACAAACACCAGCCCGTTAAGATGAGTTACCAGAACATATGACCACAACACAAATACCAACCCGTTAAGATGAGTTACCAGAACATATGACCACAACACAAACACCAGCCCGTTAAGATGAGTTACCAGAACATATGACCACAACACAAATACCAACCCGTTAAGATGAGTTACCAGAACATATGACCACAACACAAACACCAGCCCGTTAAGATGAGTTACCAGAACATATGACCACAACACAAACACCAGCCCGTTAAGATGAGTTACCAGAACGTATGACCACAACACAAACACCAGCCCGTTAAGATGAGTTACCAGAACGTATGACCACAACACAAACACCAACCCGTTAAGATGAGTTACCAGAACGTATGACCACAACACAAACACCAGCCCGTTAAGATGATTTACCAGAACATATGACCACAACACAAATACCAGCCCGTTAAGATGAGTTACCAGAACATATGACCACAACACAAACACCAGCCCGTTAAGATGAGTTACCAGAACATATGACCACAACACAAACACCAGCCCGTTAAGATGAGTTACCAGAACATATGACCACAACACAAATACCAGCCCGTTAAGATGAGTTACCAGAACATATGACCACAACACAAATACCAGCCCGTTAAGATGAGTTACCAGAACATATGACCACAACACAAACACCAGCCCGTTAAGATGAGTTACCAGAACATATGACCACAACACAAACACCAACCCGTTAAGATGAGTTACCAGAACGTATGACCACAACACAAACACCAGCCCGTTAAGATGAGTTACCAGAACATATGACCACAACACAAATACCAACCCGTTAAGATGAGTTACCAGAACGTATGACCACAACACAAACACCAGCCCGTTAAGATGAGTTACCAGAACATATGACCACAACACAAACACCAGCCCGTTAAGATGAGTTACCAGAACGTATGACCACAACACAAACACCAGCCCGTTAAGATGAGTTACCAGAACGTATGACCACAACACAAATACCAACCCGTTAAGATGAGTTACCAGAACGTATGACCACAACACAAACACCAACCCGTTAAGATGAGTTACCAGAACGTATGACCACAACACAAACACCAGCCCGTTAAGATGAGTTACCAGAACGTATGACCACAACACAAACACCAGCCCGTTAAGATGATTTACCAGAACATATGACTACAACACAAACACCAACCCGTTAAGATGAGTTACCAGAACGTATGACCACAACACAAACACCAACCCGTTAAGATGAGTTACCAGAACGTATGACCACAACACAAACACCAACCCGTTAAGATGAGTTACCAGAACGTATGACCACAACACAAACACCAGCCCGTTAAGATGAGTTACCAGAACGTATGACCACAACACAAATACCAACCCGTTAAGATGAGTTACCAGAACGTATGACCACAACACAAACACCAACCCGTTAAGATGAGTTACCAGAACGTATGACCACAACACAAACACCAGCCCGTTAAGATGAGTTACCAGAACGTATGACCACAACACAAACACCAGCCCGTTAAGATGATTTACCAGAACATATGACTACAACACAAACACCAACCCGTTAAGATGAGTTACCAGAACGTATGACCACAACACAAACACCAACCCGTTAAGATGAGTTACCAGAACGTATGACCACAACACAAACACCAACCCGTTAAGATGAGTTACCAGAACGTATGACCACAACACAAACACCAGCCCGTTAAGATGAGTTACCAGAACGTATGACTACAAACACCAACCCGTTAAGATGATTTACCAGAACATATGACTACAACACAAACACCAGCCCGTTAAGATGAGTTACCAGAACATATGACCACAACACAAACACCAGCCCATTAAGATGATTTACCAGAACGTATGACCACAACACAAACACCAACTCGTTAAGATGATTTACCAGAACGTATGACCACAACACAAACACCAACTCGTTAAGATGATTTACCAGAACGTATGACCACAACACAAACACCAGCCCGTTAAGATGTTACCAGAATGTATGACTACAACACAAACACCAACCCGTTAAGATGAGTTACCAGAACGTATGACCACAACACAAACACCAGCCCGTTAAGATGAGTTACCAGAACGTATGACCACAACACAAACACCAACCCGTTAAGATGAGAGTTACCAGAACGTATGACCACAACACAAACACCAGCCCGTTAAGATGAGTTACCAGAACCTTTAGTAGACCACAAAACATGGTATTCAACATAGGTTTGGTCAAATTCATTCTTTAAAAGATTGTCTCTTTCTCCATCACTCGTGCACACAGAGTAAAGGGGGAATACTGTCTAAGGCATGTGACTACATTAGAGAACTCAGGCAGAGTAACCAAAGGCTGCAAGAGAGTTTCAAAGAAGTGGAGAGAATACAGGTGGACAACGAGCTCCTACGACAACAGGTACACCCTCCTCTATCACAGGAGGCCATTGTCTTAGCTGAATACCTGCACGGCAATGTGGGAGCGCAATAAAATATCTGCATGTCACTTTGCTCTAGATTGAAGACCTGAAGAATGACAACGCCCTGCTCAGGGCCCAACTACAGCAGCACGGCCTTGAAATCAGTGGAGAAACGACTTCACAGTGATGGATGTAATGGAACAGTATGGTGACGACCTGTCAGTGAAACACATTTCACATCCCATCACAGACTTCAGATGTTTGGTAACTTGGTAGAATAAGAATTCTTGTTTGATATTAACACGCATCCCCAGAGAGAGACTGGACAATAGTTAAAAGACCCCTCACTATTTAAAAAAAGAGCACACCTCTTTCTTCATCTCGTCTTGCGTGTCACCTGTGAGAGCTTGACCACCGGAGCAGCGCAGAGCCTCCACCTGAAGTACGCGTGCTTGCATCGGAAGTCCGTCTAATTTGAGTTTTCCAATTATGTACCATTTAATAGATGAACAGTTCCCCATGACCCTCTTTGGTTTACAGCAGTGGGGTTTACTTTTTTGTTTATTTCCTTGTAAATGTTACTACTGTCTTGATCATAATGGAAGTTTTTTTTTCCTGAATTATTTATTAGTTTGCAGGAAAAAAGAAGGTACACACCAGGGATGAAAAACTTTTGTTGTGAGGCTTGAATGTCATGAACTTGATTTGCCTTTCTCCTCAAAATACTTTCAAATCAATTAGGGTCAATTTTTCTTTGTTCCTGAGCCTATTAGACATGTACTTTTAGCTATTTTTGAGATAAGATCAGGTCAGTAGATCAGATCAGGATTGTAGCGTTGATGTTCTGTTTGCAGTATGACAATGGTTATAATGTAACCAAATGACTTGTTAGTTGGACATGTATAGCATTTAGATAGCGAAATAACAGTACCTTAACACCTGCAAAACTAAATTTGGTTCAGGTCTACGTCTTATAATTCAGAATGAAATGCAATTACATAAAAGATATGTGCATAGCTCAGGGTCTAGAGAGGCAAAGAAGTAAAATGGTGTGTTGAATCTGTCGCCACCACTTATTGTGGACCCATGTGTCTTTTCATACTGCATTTGTTTGTTTGTTTTTTAATTTACAAGGCTGTTCTCCTTCATGCTGCTTTTTCCAACTAAGTCTTCCTCCATGTATCTTCACATCAAGCCGGTGAAACATCACAGGGAGTCTGGCTCTTGGAGTGGATGGGTAGGGGCTTTGTGTAAATGTGGCAATTCAGTCTGGGCCAGTGATGGGTCCTGGATCACGTCCAGATCCCCAGGCCAAATATTGTACTAATTACCTTAGGACATAATGGCTATGAGGTGGAGGATGCCATAGACTGCATAGAAATGCTTCCTGATAACCTCTCCTGCCCCTCTGCCTGCCTTAAAGATGACTGCAAAATTGCTTTGGCATGGTAACAAGAATAAATTTACTAGAAACTTTAAATGACATTGGAATGCAACTGAATGTGTTTTCAAACATTACTGATTGTTCTTGTTTTCCACACTTATTGTCTGACTCATCTCTGTTCTACAGGCACCATTCACACCACTTGAGTGAAATTAGTGTGAAAAACTTCAAATGAAGTCCTGTATCTCAAAACCTAAAAAAAAGGCTGACCGCCAAAGATAGTTTATCTAACAAATGGCTAACAACCTTTTTCTTTGCAAGCAGGTTTGAGAAATGACACTCAAATGAACTAAATGACATTCAAACTAAATTAAACATGTTAAACAGCAAACATTAAAGCAAAAAATGTAAAAATGTAATTTTTAATTTATTGCTTAAAAGAAAAAAACATTTAGGTGCCCACAATTAATGAATGATTCTTTAATTTGCTTATTTAATTTGCTTATCTATATCATTTGTCATTTTTATGAAGCATTAAGAGCTGTTCAGGATTGTGTAGTTCCCAGTGTAACTGCACAAACTTAAACCATCTGTAGCAAGTACTTCCAAATTGTTTTCTGAAATCTGTATTCAGTTACTAAAATGATCTTTTATTCTGTTGATGTTCAAAGTATATTATGAATTATCTTTGGACAGTGAATCTTTAATGAAAGCAGTCCTCTCAAAGACGATATCAGGCTTTTTTCCTTTTTATAATTTTCTGTCTTTTTTAAATAACTATTCTCTTTGCGTACTTTGAGATATCCTATATATATCTTCAACAAAAGAGAGAGCTGGCTGAACTTGGATAGGTATGAGAGTGATGATTCAAGATGTGCACTTGGGATGTTTTCCAGTCCAGGGATGCTCAAGTTATTTCTGGCTCAGTGTTTTTCCACTTTTGATACACCTGACATAATTACCTGATTAATTAGTTTGTACAGTGAACAGTGGCTTCGTTGTACATAACTCCAAAACAATTGACTTAAAAAGTGAGTACAAACAGACTTATTAAAACCCAAGCCATACTTCCATGTGAGTTATCAGAAATATTACAGATGATTAATAGCCTGTCCTACTTTATCCTCATTGTATTCAAAATTGCATAAACATGTTTCTAGATTGACTTGTGGTCTTCCTGGAGGGTAATGCTGGCAATGCTAGATACTCAGATTACTAATTGCCAACTAAGAGCCTTAACTCGGATGTTATGGCCATTTCACTAGCATGTTTTCTACCAAATGTACAATAAAATTGTTATATTTATACTGTACAGAGGGTGCATCACTTTTTTAGTCCATGCCAGAAAATCACAATTCTTTCTAAACAATAAAGTATAGATTGTGGTCAGTTTGATCCTACCTACAGGACTAGGTAGTAAATGTTTCAGAGACAAAAGGGTTTAATAAAAGTGCTCATATTAGCAACAAAGTTAGACCGATCCTGGACCTGTTCGATTATGCACACTCATTGCAGTCTAAAGCTTGATTTTTGAATTTTCTCAATTGAGTGCTTAAGTACTTCCGAAGGATCTTATATAATATGTGCCGTTAGGCAGGGTTGTACCATCCCCTTCCATTTTATTTATATTAATCTCTAAATTATTGTCATTGTGCATTACGATAAATGTTAAGATTTCCATGATTGTTAACAGTATCAAAATGGGCTATTTTTAAAAGACAAAAAGCTAATTATTGAATGCTACTAACTTAGTCAAGCAGTATAAAATTGAACATGTCCATATGTGAGTTCATAGCTCTTCATGATTGTAATTATATTACAATTATAAGAAATCTAACTAGCATACGCGTATCCGGCTACTTGGCGCGTGCTGTGCTGCGACGATGCTGTGCGTACGCTCGGACCTCATGTGGCTGTGTCTCAATGCGTGAACTTGTCACTTTTTTGTATTTACCAACATTCTATATGCTGTTTGAAAGTGTGATACTGACAATTTGATAGTAAATGAATTTTAGGTGACAAATCATGAAGTTCCTTTACTTCGGAGGCTTTTTAAGTAGCACTTGGTTGTTGTCTTTAGACTTGTTTGGTTTGTCTGCATTTGATATTAGCCTACTTGTAATTGTCTTAGTGTCTTTTATTACAAATCAATTTATAACTGCATCCAGCCTCTACCAACCCTGGCTCAGCAATCAATCAATCAAATTTTATTTATATAGCGCTTTTTACAACAGTTGTTGTCACAAAGCAGCTTTACAAGTGCCGAGTCCTAGCCCCCAGTGAGCAAGCCAATGGCGACAGTGGCAAGGAAAAACTCCCTAGTTTTTGCATGAGGAAGAAACCTTGAGAGGAACCAAGACTCAGGGGGGGAACCCATCCTCCTCTGGCCGACACCGGTCACCATGACAACAACAACAATTTAGACAGAAAGAAAAGGAAAAATATGTAATAATGTCCATCATGATGTATGCATCCGGTTAGGCATGAGGTGGCTGGCCCAGGATGGATCGCTGGTCTCCTCATCTCATTATTCCTCAAGCAGGCGGGCAGCCATGTGGAGAAATGAAACAGCGAAAATTAGCTGTAAATTAAATTGGGGGCATTCTGAGACAATGGCATCCATCCACTGCACTGTCAACAAACTTGAGTGACCACGAGCAGTGACAGGACGACAGCACCAGCGCCCCAGTCTACCATAAAACCCTTCGCCTATGAACCCCTGAATCTGTACCTTTATCTAAGGGGGGGATGTTAATTATCAAACACTAAACCAAATAGGTGGGTTTTCAACCTAGACTTAAAGATTGTGACTGTGTCAGAGTCCCGGACGCATTTAGGAAGATTATTCCAAAGCTGGGGGGCCTTACAAAAAAAGGCTCTTCCCCCTGCTGTTACGTTGTTAATTTTTGGAACTAATAAAAGACCAGCACCCTGTGATCTTAGTGGACGTGGGGGTTTGTAATAGGAAATAAGTTCCTGAAGGTATTCAGGAGCAAGCCTGTGCAATGCTTTATAAGTTAATAAAAGAATTTTAAAGTCAATACGGAATTTAACTGGGAGCCAATGCAGGGCTGATAGGACTGGTCTAATATGCTGAAATTTTCTAGTTCTGGTCAGAACCCTGGCTGCGGCATTTTGAACTATTTGAAGTTTATTTAGATTCCTATTTGAACATCCTGACAGTAGTGGGTTACAGTAATCTAAGCTAGAGCTAACAAAGGCGCGCACCAATTTTTCTGCATCATCCTGTGATAATGCATTTCTTAACTTTGCAATGTTGCGGAGATGTAGAAAAGCTATCCTAGTAGTATTATCTATGTATTTATCAAATGATAGGTCAGAGTCGAGTATGACGCCTAGGTTTTTGGCTACTGAGCCAGGTGTAATGGGGTAGCCTGCGAGATTAAGCATTAGATCTGGAATTTTCTGTCTTGAGGCCTTAGGGCCCAGGAGGAGAACTTCTGTTTTGTCCTCATTAAGTTGGAGGAAGTTTAGACACCATTACAAGGTGTCACTATTTGATTGGGATCATTCATTTGACACACACATATGCAGTGTCACTAAGGCTGCCTTTTCCAGTTATGTAATATTGCCAAGCTGAGACATCTACTTTTGTTAGCACATGCAGAGAAGGAGCTTTACAATGGCATGGGTCCAGATCCCTAATGAGCAAGCCAGAGGAAAAACTCCCTATGATGGTGGAGATTAGGAAGAAACCTTGGGAGGACCAAGACTCAAAAGGGAACCCATCCTCCATTGGGCGGCCTGTTAGCACAGGTCCATAATTGTAGTTCAAATATAGTTCTATAGTTCTCTAGCCGAGTAGACACAGTCCCTTCAGTGCAGATGGTGAGCCTCAGGTAGGAGCTAGCATCAGCTCGTCCTCTTGCAGCAATGGCACATCCAACCCCGGCATCAGCACATCCACTGGCAAGCCAGACCATCTCCTAGGTGCTTGTATGGAATCGTCTTTGGTAGAAGCATGCAACATCAATTTAGACAACCATTGATTTAAAGACATACATAGCTCACATGCCATTGATTAGCATGTGGCTCTGGCAGGCTAATCTATAGAACAAAACTAAAGGGAGGGGTTCAGAGGTGACCACAGTCATGTAGTCTGAACCTGCACCTATGCAGTGTTAATATATCAGTCAAATCATTTTATTCTTCCAAAGGAAACTTGTTACGCAAGTTGTTAGAAAACATATATAACTAACATTTACAAACATAAAACCAAATTAATACAAGTAGACATACACATTAAATTGAGTTGATGCGAGACTGTATTTGGAGAGACCTAAATACATTGTCACTTAAGAGCCTCAGTCACCTTTACATGAATTTTTCATTTATATTGCAAGAGAATTGTGCTTTTATTGTCAATTGAATAAATGGGTTTCTCAACCTCTTTGTTCTGACCAGATGACAAAACTCAAACGTCCTCGGCAGAGAATGACCAGGACCATTGGAGAACGACACTGTCCTTACCTGCACCACGATAACTTCACTGATTGAGGCTACCAATTATTCAGAGTTCGTACTTATTTAATTAAACAATAAAAAGTACACATCATATTTGGTTTATCTACTTTTCCAATATATACATTGCTGCACCCTTTCTAATTGTAATTCTAATTCGAATTTACTGTCCAAAATAGGTACATACAAATACAGTAACAATCTAGTATTTCGGTACGTGTGTGATATGTGTTTATTTCTATATACTGTGCTATTCTTTAATTTACGTGTTTGATGAATGAATGTAAGAATGTTTGAAAAGTTAATAAAAAAAAACATTTGGGAAACAATCTAGTATTTCTGTATACAATAGATATATAATTTCAATATCAGTGTCCATCATGTGAGTGAGCAAAAAATGACATTCTGAATTCAATTAGCATGTTAATTGTTTTAAATCTAATTGCAAAAAAAAAAACAATCAACAACAGTGCCATGCCCTTTCTTCAGACACACAATAACAGTCACCCTAACCCTAACCAGATTTAAGGTTAAAACAACAACCTCTACACTCCACCCTGCTAGCGGATTCTTCTTAAAAGACCAATTAGCAGACCAATTATCACCATAAACACTACATGGAGTTATGGAATAAGTTATATTTGAGAGAAAGACCACAACAGAAAAGCCCATCTTTACTCATAAAAGTCTTAAAGTCCTAAAGAGTAAAGTCTCCCTATTGTATTCCCTGACTCCCCCTTTGTTCTCCATAATACAGCCCAACGTTTTAGCTAAACAGTCCTCTCACCTCTATTTCAGCCATTATTGAACACATGATCTGCACTCACTAAATACCATTTAAAAATAATCAAGCACAATTTGAAGTGATTTTATCAGTTAGATATCACTGAACCTTAATTTCAAAGTAATACTACAGGAACCATCACTAACTGATGTGGTAGAACATAACAACAACAAAATAATAACAATAATAATAATGATAAAATGTTAAGCACGTTGAAGTCCAAGTAAACATCAAACAACAACTGCTGTGAATAGAGGGAGGTGTTACTTCACTGGAATGCGATGTGGTATGATTGCTCCTCTGATATCACAGGCCAGTCATAAGGAATACGTTTAAGGTCACACAAAAGCTTGAACTGCTGCTTACATAAATCCTCCTAAAAGTACTGCATAAAGCATAAAGTACTGTGGGCCTTCCAGTTCAAACACCCATAACTAATCATACATACTGAATGTATAATAATTCCAGTGATCCTAAGCACATCTTGAGCTGTCGGGTGGTTGTGTGTCTCTATATTTCTCAGGTGTGGGGACCAGAAAGGTGCAACACTCAATCCTCTTGCACTTCAGAACTTTCTCCCTGAGTCCTTTTACAAAACCACTGATCGCATTCCGTACCGCTGCTGAGGAGAAGTAGAAAATAATGGGGTCCAGACAGGTGTTCAGGGTGCTGGAGATCAGAGCCATATCACGCCAGTCCTCATCCTCCTCCTTGATGAAACCAACCACATGGGAGGCGTTATATGGTCCAAAGCATACAGCAAACACCACCAGTGTCCCCACGGCGAGTCCAATGGCCCTCAGCTTGCGTCGGCGGCCAATGTGGGGCAACCTTGACAGAATCCGAATGAAGTTGATGTAGCAAAAGCAGCAGATGAGGAAGGGGACACAGAAGAGCACCAGGAAGAGCTCCAGGCGTACCGGCAGCAGGATCTCCAGCTGCTCCAGGGTAAAGTTGCTGTAGCACTTTTGTCCTAAGGTCTGCACACTACCATTTTGGACAGGGCTGGAGTCGATCAAGCTGCTGCGTGAGGGCAGAGATGGGACGATGTAGACGATGCTCAGGTTCATGGTGCCCACAAGCCAGAAGAACACGCTAGCTATCACCGCGTAGCGTGGCCGACGGTTCAATGAGTACCGAAACGGGAAAGCAACTCCCAGGTAGCGCTCGACACTAACAGCCGTCAGGAAAAAGGTGCTGGTGTAAATGGTGGAGAAGAACATGAAACTGCTAAGGGGACACAGGAAGTCGGCCATAGTCCAGATCATGTCATCAAACGCCTCCTTCATCTTGAAAGGCAAGAAGGCCAGAAAGATGAGGTCAGAGATGGTGAGGTTGAGCAGAAGGATGTCAATGGGCGCAGGTTTGCGATGGACCTTGCGACAGAAAGTGCAGAATGCGAGGATGTTGGCAGGAAGACCAAGAAGGAAGGTGAAAGTGTAGACAGGCAGAAGCAGCTGACTGACCAACATGGTGATGTCTGTCTCTCACAAAGCATTTGACAACAGGATGAAAACTATAAAGAGAGCAGAAATAATTTGTTTGGAAAGAAAGTTAAAAAATTATAGAGGACAAATTACAACATATCAGAGAGTTATTTGATCCACATTTTTCCACAGTTTTCAATTTCAATAACTTGTTAAATACTTGTTAAAAATATTTACTTATTAATTATTAAAAATGTATACATAATTTAAACACTATAGTGTAGATTATTTAATACATAATGCAAGATCATGAAGTACTTTGTGATTGCCTTAGAAAGACACCCTTATTCAAGTTATAGTCAAACGTTTTTAAGATATCATCAAATTAAAGCCATATCAATGACAAGAGTCAGTACCAAAAAATCTAATTAAAATAACATTATATTATACATTATATTAACAACAAAAATGTCATCACAAAATACAAAACCCAAGCTGTACAAACCATTAAAGTCCTGGGACATTTTATTGCACTTCAGGCATCCTTGATGCTTTGTTGTAGTGAATTTATTAAAGTAAATCAATAATACAATTAAGTATTACTTACTTAAAATTTGAACAATTTAGTTAAAACTCACCCTGTAAAATAATGTGCGTTATTATTTTGTAGCTGTCCCCCTTGTAGCTGTATGTACCTTTTGGTTTGTCTTGTACAATCTACCGTATATTACCTTATTATATTATGGGGTGGATGCGGTGTCTCTCCATACGGAAATTTAATTAGTTGAACACAACCTGCATGCCTGAAGCTCACCAAACACTGTTGCTCAGCAACTCTCTAAACTAGTCTGTTCGGGGAACACAGGAAGATGACATAACCATTGTTAATGTAAGCTACATCCGTTAAAAGAACATTTTTTCTCCGAGATTATAGGTGTGTGGCTGTTCTTTTGTGTGTGTTTGTCTGAAAGAGAGAGAGGGAGAGAATTGGAGAAAGGGTTAATTAAATGACATTGTGATGATTTTTTCTGAATGCATCCTCTGGTGTTAATCAGTAATGTCAGGATGACCATTTTAGAAGTAACCAACACATTTGTAATTAGGAACAATTTTTTTTACCAATATTAATATTTTGTTTCAGTTTCAAAAATGTGTTTGTATTTGCATTGCTTATCGGCGGCGCGCACAGACGCAGCGGCTCAACGCTCTTACTCGGTGCATTTTCTTTTTGCGTTTTTGTTTATATGTTTGTCCACATGTTTGTACATGTGCAATGACAATAAAAGGTTTCTTATCTTATCTTATAATGAATATGAAATGAAGCTAAGAAGTTCCAATTGACTTAAATTGCCCAGATATCAATTTAATATCAGCCCTTTCATAGCTGGGGCTTCCTTGTATTAGAAATCATACACACAACCATACAGTGCAGCATAAAAATAAGGTTAGCTAATTTTCCATAGATTCAATGTCTCAGGTTGAATCCACATTTGAATAGGAAAATCTTGCAGTGGTTTTCCAAAAGTGACAACCTTGTAGGGTTGTCAAGAATACACACAGAACGGTGTGTTCAAGAAAAAATATCCAGAAAAAGATCCTGTGTTTATAATCAACTCACTGATGACAGGTGTCAGAGGAGAATGCCAAAAATTGTTCTGATGAACAGTCGATGTGCAGTCTAGCAAATTGAAGCCAAATGTAATGCTTGTGTCCAACAAACAACTCTGCTGTGTGAGAGAAACAGACTCCAAGTGGGCAAAACATAGAATCCATATTTATACTGCATCATGTTGATGGGAAGGTTAGAATTTGGCATGATGAATAGATGAGCCCTTCCTATGAGGTGTAAACAGGCTGGAGATGCAGTATTAGTGTGGTGGAGGTGTAGTAATGGTGTGGGGGAGGTGCAGTAATAATGTGGTGGAGGTGTAGTAATGGTGTAGTGGAGGTGTAGTAATGGTGTGGGGGAGGTACAGTAATGGTGTGGTACAGGTGTAGTAATGGTGTGGTACAGGTGCAGTAATAATGTGGTGGAGGTGTAGTAATGGTGTAGTGGAGGTGTAGTAATGGTGTGGGGGAGGTACAGTAATGGTGTGGTACAGGTGTAGTAATGGTGTGGTACAGGTGCAGTAATAATGTGGTGGAGGTGTAGTAATGGTGTGGGGAATGTTTTCTTGGTCCACCCTGGGTCCTCTGATACCTGAACATTTGGTATTTGGACATTTGGACAGTAGGGCTTACCCAAGCATTGTGGCAGACCACGTTTATCAGTTCATGGCAGAATGAAAGTAGAAGGACACGCAGAAGAACTGCACTGTGTCGGGGGTCCTATAGGCCCTGGCCTTCAGAGTCCCCAGATCTCAGTCCACATCTAACTGAGAGAACATGTCCTGTTCTCTCATATGAACATCTAGTATAATCTGTGCTATGATGAAGCGCTATAGTTCTGAAAGCCTAAAGAGGTCAAATTCATTGCTGTGTGGGTGTTTCAAATATAGTGGCAAGTTTGTATGTGTATATTTTAATAAGCATGTGTTTAATAAATTTGCTCCAAAGACCCCTAGAACAGTTTTACACAGTAAATGTCATGCTGAATAAGTTTACTAATGTTGAGGTAAATGTACTTGAGTTATAGAACACATTTGCTTTCTCTTTTTTGGACCATTCTCTGTAAACCCTACAGATAGTTGTGCGTGAAAATCTCAGTAGATCAGCAGTTTCTGAAATACTCAGATCAGCCCGTCTGGCACCAACAACCAAGCCATGTTCAAAGCCACTTAAATCACCTTTCTTCCCCATTCTGATGCTCGGTTTGAACTGCAGCAGATCATCTTGGCCATGTCTACATGCCTAAATGCATTGAGGTGCTGCCACGTGATTGGCTGATTCAACATTTGCATTAATGAGCAGTTGAACAGGTGTACCTAATAAAGTGGCCAGTGAGTGGCCATACACGTGTCAATGACAGATTTTGTTATCATATTGGCAAATATTGGCCATCCTAATAGACTTTGTAGGTCTACCATATAGAGATGCTAACTGAGCAATCCAATGAGCTGAAATTATAGTTTGAGATTCTGGTTTGCGTCACAGGACTCCCTTTCACCCAGTTCAAGCAATAAACAAAGCCATGTGTGACTGCATTGTTTGTATAACCTCAAAAGACACTGACCATCAATATCAATAACCAAGTAATGAGTAGTAATATATCTTAATGTCACTTGTCTTGTTACTGTCATGTGTTGCACTTTTTCCTTGTTTATGTAACAGTATTTAATGTGTGTCAATGTGCTTGTCGCTCGTCTTTGTTTTACTCAGTCCCTGTTCATTGGAGTTCTTTGTCTGTTCAAAGTCTAGCCTGTTTGAATCATTAAGTACTATTAAATAAATGTTGTGTGGTAACACTACACCTCCACCTCAGCACGCTGCCTCACCCCTCCTCACACATATCTTTCAAATGACCTGGAAAGAAAATATATTTTTACTATTTGTGTCAGTGCAATGAAATTGGTAGCAGAAAGTTTGGTTATGCATATTATCAGCATTTTGTATTATGCAATTTGTATTGGTCTTTGTGTTCATCTATTTTATGTGCTTATATTGTACTTTATCTGATGGCTTACACTGAAATCCATTTTGGGTTTGTTGTTGTTGTTTTGCTGTTCTTGCAGTTTCATCCGTCTTCCATTAAATACTGCATACCTGTGTCCCCGTGCACATAGTGAGGGAAAACGAACCTGGGAAGGTGTCAGTTTTACTACTGCTTGATTTAAATGGGGCTTTTGATAGCATTGGTTATAAAATGTTTATATATTGCCAGCATAAATGATGTGACATCATGGACGTCATGGAAGCAGCAGGAGGTGAAGTGGGAGCTGACACGACTTTGAATGTCAAACGAAACACAGTACAGTTCACACAACGTAGAGAC
This sequence comes from Brachyhypopomus gauderio, assembly GCF_052324685.1. Taxonomy (NCBI): domain Eukaryota; kingdom Metazoa; phylum Chordata; class Actinopteri; order Gymnotiformes; family Hypopomidae; genus Brachyhypopomus; species Brachyhypopomus gauderio. The sequence continues at coordinate 708,363 of NC_135216.1, read as the reverse complement.
TGCGCAAACGGAGCCCCAGAAGGCGTTCAGCGCACTAAATAAACAAAAGCAAAGAATCAAGGTCCTTAGACGAGACCTTCAGTGCATGCGATGTACTGGCTCACTCTGGACAGACTCGATGAATATGCGGCACTGAACAGCAGACCTGGAACCATTATGTGTTTAGATAAATGACAAATATTTGCAGGTGATGAGTGAGGGGTGTGTCAGTAAACCGGTGACTGGGAGCGAGGGAGTGACGTGGTGGAGGTGTGATCCTGAATCAGTGTCTCCCCTGTGCTGCGGGCCCGGCCTCCCATGACAGATGGATTGGACTATTGGGAACATTACTAAAGTCATTCAGTTCATACCTGCATGGCAGGAATTATTTTGTCAAAACAGAAACATTTTTTTAAATGAGAGTTGGTGACCTGTGGTGATCCCCAGGATTAAATACTTTTTTAACTTTTAGCCGGCATGCTTCCTCTTGGCCAAATATTACAAGGTTTACTTCCTCCTCACTAGGGTCCAGTCTACTCAGACTTTCTGCAGTTGACTAAAGATTAAAGCAGACATTGTTATATTTGGGAACAGCAGTGAAATGCACAGATTAGCTTTGAACTCAAAAGCTCACAAATCTAAACATCAGGTAGGTAAATTCGACAGAACACCTGTTCACAAACAGCGGCATGAGACAAGGGGTCACTGAGGCTACCCTTAGCAAAAAGAAGTTTATTTAAGTGTACTATGAGTGTACTTATTTTTTACTAAATCTGAGGAAGTATACTTGAAGGTGACTTTTTATAAACTATATTTTAGATACTTAAGAATAGTATAGTGAAGTATACTTGGCTTATACTGAAAAGTATAAACAGAAGACTAAGCCTAAGTACATTAATACTTATACTTTAGTATACGTTTTACATCTTTCTGCCACAAAGTACTAATACTTACTATATCTTGCTCCAAGTGCATAATAATGGTCAAGTCATTGACTCATGCTTAACTTTTAATTTATATATTAATAGTATAATGCTGGAGTTTAAAATGTTATGTTTATGTTAACATTTTTACAAGCATATGCACAAGTTTTGCTTTACCTGTCACGCTACAGCCCCTGACCCCTCCCCTTTGGGTGTGTGTTTATGTTGTTTACATCTAGTCATCTGTGGATCGTCTTATATGGTTTGTCTATTTATTGTGCGTTCGCGCAGTGTCCCGTGTTCGTCTTTGTCAGAGTCGATCATGTTTACATGTATGTGTTTCACGTGCGCTGTCTGTGCTTTTCATGTGTTAAATAAAGTGCCGTTTGTACCGCAAGATAGGACTCCGTGCCTCGTCCTTATTTCGCACCCCAGCGTCACATTACCACTTTTTTACAAACAAGGACTTGATCTTGGAGAGACCATTATGTTTATATTTTTTTACATGCAAATGGGCACTTTTTCCTTTCATTTTCTCCAGTAAGGAAGGACTTTATTTCATATGTATTTGTTTTTTAAATGTGTGAAATGTTTGAAAATATATCAAACTTGTTTTCAACATTCTGTCTTGTGATTTTGTAAATGCATCACACTCTTGTGTACATACAGTAAACTTTAAGAATACTTTAAGGAGTATATTTCAAGTACATAAATAGTAAGCTACAAGTAATATGCCAAGCAAACTTAAAGTAAACTAGTGAAATAACAGTATACTTAAAGTATACAATAAAATAGACTCAAAGTATAACTAGTACAATTGCAGTATATTTATAAGTTTACTTGTGGTATACTTTAAGCATATACCAGATATATAAGCAGAAGAATATACCAAGGACATTGATAGCATATAGATGAGTATACTACTTTTATACTATAGAGCACATGTGTCAAAGTCAAGGCCCGCGGGCCGGATCTGGTTGATTGATTATCTATGGCCCCCTGGATGATATTTAATTACTATTAGAACCGGCCCGCAGGCCACAGCCGCCCGATGGCGTTTTGCACACACAAACACTACATTCCCCACAATGCAACGGTAGCCCGCGAAGTCACTGCAGCGCACACAAGCGGCGAGGGTCTGCGCGGCGAAAATGACTTAATCGCAGTGGCTCCGCCTGTGTGCGAGGGCGTCGCGCGCTGTTTATTCGCAAGGTCGTGCATTTCTCGAATTTTGTAACTGCGCGCACCAGTTAAACTTAATTAAGTTAAATATTTATACATATAGTCAAATGATTCGAAATAATTCACTTTTTTATTCACATTATTTAATGGTTGTTTATTTTCAAAACGCCCAATCTTAACGTCTTCACGTTCTCTCATGTTTCGTCCTGGAATTACAAGAGGCTCGTATTTGTTAACGTAATACAAGAGAACTGTTCAGTCAGATAGCTATTTGTTGTGAAACGAAGTAGTTACAATTTCAAGCATTTTCAAGTACTTTAGCCTAAATTCCAGCACTTTTCAAACCTTTATTACTTTATTTATTTAATGTACAGGACATGTTTTCTTTGAAGGAAGTTTGTTTTTATCTGTTTGCTTGTTGAAAAATGTTTTCACTTGAAATTACTGATAGATCCATAAGAAAATATTGCTTTATTCATTTAAGCATTAAATAATAGGCTTATACACTGTGTTAGGTCTTGCTTCAATAGGCTATGTGCAATCATTTCAATATGTTTTAATAAACATTGAACCAGTCCGGCCCTCGGCTTGTAGCAAATTTGGTTTTTTGGCCCTCGGTGTATTTGACTTTGACATCCCTGCTATAGTGTACTTTTGAAAACTTTGAAAATGAACTTTAAAGTATACTTTTATAAACTAGAAATGTTCCAATTTAGTCCGAAAAAGTATTAAATTTGTATACTTTCTAGTACACTTAAAGTATATGGTCTGTAGTATACTTGCTATACTTATACTGAAGTATACTTAATAAAATGAACTTTAAATATACTACTTTTTGCTAAGGGTAACAATGTCACCGGATTGCACACAAAACGCAACGCTTAGGCGCACAAATGTCAAAATAACAAGCCAATTCGTATATATAAATTACTTGTGTGGTGTGCGGAGTCGCGCTACGGTCACTTGCGAAAATATAACTAGCTTCATAGGGGAGACGCGGAAAGGCATCGCTAAAAGGGAAAGCTCTTATGTGATTTAGGAAGCCTGAATGTGGATCTTCCGTTTAAAAAAATTATTTTATAGAATTGTTCAATTAATTGGTTCAATGCAGACAGATTTCTTCATAACCTATAATTAGTAGGCTTGAAAGTTACCGGATCGAGGCAGACAGTTCCCGGAACGCACACTTCAAAATGAAAGAGTTCCGGGATCCTGTTCCGGCAGGATCTGGCTCAAATTAAGCCCTGCTCCTTCCGGAACTAATTAGCGTCGGGTTCCAGGGTTCTACTGTATCTTAATAAAAGCAGTTCTGGGAAAAGACTTTAGCACAGCTGAAGTAGGAGAAGAATTTTTTTTTACAACTGCAGACATAATTTCTCCCATTCTCAGGTAGTCACATGATCATAAGACATATGACTTAATAGACTTAGATACCGCAATAGACTTACTGTCAAGCCCTAAAGATCTAAAAGACGACATAATGACATACTTTATGGTACTTAATGTAATGCATTTGCATGGAAAATGAATGATTTAATGAGTTTGCATCCTTGTTTAGCACTAAATCTAGATGCAATCCACACATGAGAAGATATCAAGATTAAAATATTCCATGTTTAAAATCAATTTTAGAAGTTAAAATCTAATCTCTGTTCATCAGAATTACATATTTAGAAGATATTTCACACAGAGACACACACAAAAGAACAGAACACATCGTCATGTATGGATCCACTCCTGCTGTCAGTCCTGTTCATGTCTTCTGTGTAACCTTGTCTAGATCCGTTCCCCAGTTAGTCCAGTCCGTGTCTTCTGTGTAACCTTGTCTAGATCCGTTCCCCAGTTAGTCCAGTCCGTGTTTTCTGTTGTTCACCTTGTCTTGTCTTTCCCTCCTTCCTTGCATTCAGCTCAGGTGTTTCTAGTTTATGTTTTGCTTTGTTTGGTACTTGTACTCCCTGTGTTTCAGTCCCTCTTTGTAAGTCAAAGTGTTATACTCTTTGTGTTAGAGATTGTGTTAGTAACCCTGGCTTATTGTATTCCTGCCCTGTAAGTTGTTCCTGTGTTTATCTGCCTGCTTTCTGTCCCTTGTTCTGAGTTCTTGTATTTGTTTTTTTGTCTTTTGTTGTTCTTTATTTGAATTAGAATGCCTCACCATCCTCGCATGCTCTATGTCAGCACCCCAGATATTAAACCCGGCTCTCCTCAGCACTTGTGTCTGCCCAACGTTACAACATCTCTACCATCATTTTGAAAATAATTAAACTAGTAACAAATGCAAAATTCAATACCCCTGATATCCCTTGTTTAGTTCTGCTAATAATATGGGAAGCCCACCTAGCAAGGTTATGGGACTAGGTCCTTAGGTTTGCATAGGCTGTTATTGGCTACCACAGTACCAAAGACAAATTGCTCAGCCAGGGTGTTGACTGCTTATTTAACATTTTGTCTCTATAATATAAAAATGGACATATTGTCAAGGCTAAAAACTTGGAGAGGGACTTTATGGGATTGAGAAATCATGTGGGTAAGTGCAACTCCCTGTAAATATTCTGATGAGTGGTATTGTTTGCTCATGTACCAGTTGTATGTATTTTTTATTTTGTTGTAATGTGGGTATTCTTTTTGCTGTGATGGTGATGTGTGTATGTATGTATGTATGTATGTTTGTGTGTATATATATATATATATATATATATTATTTGTGAGTTTTATCAACTCTGTCCTTGTTGTTCAGAGCGCAAACTGTTCTTAGACTGCATTACAGTGCCATATCAACGAATTTAACCCTATAATGTTATCAAACTAAAGAGAAATCTCCCAAATCACTCACCAATGACAGGTCAGTCACGTTCCTGGTATCTGATAGAACAACTTCAAACCAGCCAACGCATTCTTCCAAACCCTTAACAGACGTCCTTCTACTAACCAGCCTTCTGAATTTAAATAAAGAACTTAAAATCCAATGACATAATTTTCTGCACTGCTAAAGTTTAGTCCAGGCAGGCACAAGTTGCAGCTGTAACCTCTTAAAGCTTTAATTTATTATTTGTATATCGATACGACCAGTCATTTATACTGTGACTAACTTGCAATCTAGCGTAATACTTTCATAGCAAATAAACAAGCCATTTTGTGTGCATCTGTGTGCTGCCTGTATGCTCCTTGCTAACGTCACATCATGGCAACTCATTCTGTGGAAAATAGCAACACCCACTCACGGAGTCAAAAAGACACACAGGTAGTCATTCCACACCACTCAAGTGTGTCGGACATTAGCTTTGCAGTGATTAGCCCTTGTTTGATTTAACTCAGAAAACATTTGAGAAATATTGTGAGAAAACAAGCTACAACAGATATGTTGACATATCTGACATATTTTGACCTGTCAAACTTATAACACACAAAAAATTATGTTTACATGGTTTTATTGAACACAACATCCACAGTGCAGGGTGGGAAAAGTATGTGAACCTTTGAATTTAATAACTGGTTGGCTCTACTTTGGCAGTGTAAGAGTGGTGGGATGTGTTCCTGTGGGGGATACAGGATCTGGTGTTCCTCCATAAAACCATGGGGTTTTGGTGGTTTACCTCAAGAGGTTCCCATAGCAATGGGATAAAACTGCCCATTTGTATTTTAGTTATATCAGTGTGTTTGTGTGGCATGTTTAGTCTGGTTTTGCAGCTTGTTGTGTGCTGGGAAAGGTTATGCTAACAGGGTTAGAGTTCCATCACTCCCTGAGAAGGTTTGTAGACTTCACCCCAAAGGTGGCAGTCCTGTGTGGAATGCACTCTGTATGAAAATGTACTCTGTTGTCTTTACCAGCAACCTGATTCCCATTGGTTAACCTGGTCATTGTGACTGCTGTCCCTTTGAGATACTGGGGGGGGGGGAGTTATAAAAGGGAGAAGTTTGAGATATTGGGGGTTATAAAAGGCAGAAGTTTTGAGATACTGGGCGGTTATAAAAGGGAGAGGTTTGAGATACTGGGGGGGTTATAAAGGGGAGAGATTTGAGGTACTGGGGGGTTATAAAAGAGAGAGGTTTGAGATACTGGGGGGGGTTATAAAAGGAAGAGGTTTGAGATAATGGGGGGTTATAAAAGGGAGAGGTTTGAGATACTGGGAGGGGGTTATAAAAGGGAGAGATTTGAGATACTGGGGGTTATAAAAGGGAGAGATTTGAGATACTGGGGGTTACAAAAGGGAGAGATTTGAGATACTGGGGGGTTATAAAAGGGAGAGGTTTGAGATACTGGGAGGGGGTTATAAAAGGGAGAGGTTTGAGATACTGGGAGGGGGTTGTAAAAGGGAGAGGTTTGAGATACTGGGGGTTATAAAAGGGAGAGATTTGAGATACTGGGAGGGGGCTGTAAAAGAGAGAGGTTTGAGATACTGGGGGGGGGGGTTATAAAAGGGAAAGGTTTGAGGGTGCAGGGGGGGTTCTTCTGGCTCTTCTTCTTTCCTGGGCTTCCTCCTTCTTCTCTTCTGCTTCTTCTCTTCCTCTTTCTTCTTCTTCCTTGCACCGTGAGGCAGCTTGCACCGGTCGGTATCTCTGTTTCCATTAGGTATTATTCTTGTTACTGTAATCTAGTATGGTTTTGTTATTGTTTTATATTTTATATTTGTTGGTTAGTGAATAAATCTGGTTAATTGTGTAACCACGATCTTCCTTAGTTATGCTATACTGTGCCAGATGAGCTCATTATTAGTATCAGTTAAAAGGTAAATCAATGCTAATACCAATTCCCTCTAAAGCACAGGTGTCAAACTCAAGGCCCGTGGGCCAAATGTGGCCCACCGCATCATTTTATGTGGCCCGCGAGAGCTTAAATAGCCAAATTGTCCAAAAAAAAAAGAAGTAAAAGTGAGCAAAAACTACATTTTCCATAATTATGTAACCCACGAAGTGACGGTATCTCAACACTGCAGTGATTCCATATCGATGCGATTTTCCCAATAAGTGTAATTGAGAAATACAAATAATGATCCCAAAATGTCCAGGAAGAGAAACATCAATGCAGATAGAAGGGTGTTTCAAGAAAGATGGGAAAGCGATTTTTGCGCTTCAAGGAGAAAAACGGGTATGAAGCGGTGGCGGTTGTACGTCGGCATTTTGCGACCAAACACGGAGCTAAGAATGCCAAAATTAGACATCAAGAAATACGACGAATTGTCAAAGAATTAAAAAATAAACTGCAATCACAACAGAATGTGTTCACAAACAAAACAGCAGTAAAAGCTAGCTTTGTTGTGGCTAAAGAAATCGCCGCACTTCAGTCTTTTTCAGAGGGAGCGTTTTTGAAGCCCAATTGTTATTTTCAGTTATTTGATATTTCAAGTTTTGAACAAAGTAAATGTGATATTTGATCAATTTTTCTTTATTCACTTGAATAGTTTAATTGTTGATTGATGGATTAATGTGGGTTTCATAACCTAACAAAATAACAAGCAAACATTTTTTTTACATTTACGCAAATATATCTGTAATATTTGTAACTTGAATAAGTAATAAATTCAGAGGTATTTAACATTAAGGAATAGGTACATTTATAAGTTATATATGGCCCTCCGTGGGTAACGATTATGCTGATGTGGCCCGCGGTGAAAATGAGTTTGACCAGTGGGGAACCGTCAGGGCACTCTACGCCCTCTCAGAGGGCATAAAATATTCTTAAAATATAAATATATATAATTTCAAAAAAAATTTTATCTACTTATGACAATCGACATCTAAACAATTACAGAAATATAAGCAAATAAATGATTCACCTGTGTCTATTCAATCTGTGTTTGAAGGTTAGGGGTTAAGTGGAAGCCTGTGAGCCTGTGTCTCCCCCTATCAGGACTGTGATGCCCGATGTTCGTTTACAGAGGGCCTGGCAGTTATAATTCAGAGCAATACCAGTTTCAAATGACAGCAAAATTGACCAATCATATCTTCCCTCTTAGTGGGCGGGCTTAACTGTATGATAATTTCCGCCCGCTGTGGCGACGCTAGCTGTCGTTAGCGTACCACCGCTAGCTAGATTTGATTCATTCCTTTGATGCCCTCGTGCGCGTTGTTTACATATTCCGCTCCCGAGGAACACGGAGCTGTGAACCTTATTTTGTTGGAACCTTATTTTGCTTAAGAAGTTATCTAGTACAGATATTATTGCTTATTGCATTTCTAAAGCTGTACTGTCTTCTCAGTTTTTTATTTTTTATTTATTGCAGTTAATTAGGAAAGGAAACAATTTTTTTCCGGGGGGGGGAGCGGGCCCAGGTTTAATGGTCACGGTTCGCTACTGAGTTTCAGTTCAGCAATATTCTTGGGATATCTGGTGTGAATCGCTCTCTTGAGATCATGCCACAACATCTCAACTGGGTTGAGGTCAGGACTCTGACTGGACCACTCCAGAAGGTGCATTTTCTTCTGTTGAAGCCATTCAGTTGTTGATTTACCTCTATGTTTTGGGTCATTGTCCTGTTGCATCATCCTTCCTCTGTTGAGCTTCAGTTGGTGGACAGATGGTCTTAAGTTTTCCTGCATAAGTAAAGTCTTGGTAAACTTGGAAATTCATTTTTCCGTTGATGACTGCAATCCGTCCAGGCCCTGAGGCAGCAAAACTGCCCCAAGCCATCGTGCCCCCTACACCATATTTCACAGTAGGAATGAGGCTGTGCCTTTTTTTCTCCACACATAGCATTGTGTTCTTTCCAAACTGAATTTTGGTTTCATCTGTCCACAGGATATTTTGCAAGTGATGCTATGGAACATCCAGGTGCTCTTTTGAAAACTTCAAACTGGCAGCAATGTTTTATTTGGACAGCAGTGGTGTCGTTCATGGTGTTCTTCCATGAACTCCATTCAGGTGTAATCTTTTACATATTATAGATTTGTCAACAAAAATGCCAGTGCCAGAGATTTCTGTAAGTCTTTAGCAGACACTCTAGGATTCTTCCTCACCTCACTGATCATTCTGCGCTGTGCTCTTGCAGTCATCTTTACAGGACGCCACGACTAGGGAGAGTAGCAACAGTGGTGAACTTTCTCCATTTGTAGAGTGTCTGTAACGCAGGCGGCATTGTGGAGCGAAGAGGCTCCAACAATCCCTGAGAGCGAAATGTATTTAAGGGCATTCAGGGTCGTACAGGCAGGCTTGGGTCAAATCCAAAAGGGAGTCCGAGACATCAACATAACCAAGACGCAGAGACATACTGAACACAGAGCAACTAGAAACTAAAACACAGAATATTACAATAAAGCATGATAGCAAATCACAGGCTGTATGTAAAACAACGACCAGCTAAGTAAAAGACCAACCACAGGGTATATATACACCATACGGTTAAAGTTTCTTTTAGAATCGTCCTTTAAACGTAGAGCAAAACCATTAGGGTTCATAATCAGGATTATAAATTTGTTGAGCCCTCAAGAGTTTTGTAGCCGGCGCCGGGAAAACAGAGTGTGTCAGGAAAAAAAACACGGGTGTCAGGAAAGAGTTCCAAGTTTTAATGATAATACATGTAGTCAAAAACTACAGATACACATAAAGATGATGTGTCTTAACATAACTCGGTAAGAATAATAAAACATGTATGATTGGTGTTCTCCTTATCAGGAGAAGAGGTACAGTAGACTGGATCTAGGGGAAGTGGAAAAGTACAAAGAGAGACAGGGAGACAGAAAGGTAGACAGAGGTATAGAGAGAGAGAGAGAGAGAGAGAGAGAGAGAGAGAGAGAGAGAGAGAGAGAGAGAGAGAGAGAGAGAGAGAGAGAGAGAGAGAGAGAGAGAGGTTCTAACTGAGGAGCAGAAACACCGATAAGGGAGTGAACTGAATGTCAGTGTTCTGACTGAGGGTAACAGACAGTAAATCACAAATTCCCTTACACATACTAAACATTAAACACCTAAATACGCTATGGAGGGGAAGGGTTACAAATCATGAGGCGGGACTACGAAACGCACATGGCAACATAAACAAAAACATACAAGATTGACTGCTGGGGGAGAGGCTAACTGTGACATCATCCGTCTTACCATGGACACAACTGTGACATCATCCGTCTTACCATGGACACAACTGTGACATCATCCGTCTTACCATGGACACATGAACACATGGACACATGAACACATGGACACATGGACACATGAACACATGAACACCAAGGCTTCTGTAACGTTTCCAGCTTCAAGCAAGTCAACAGTTCTTGAACGTAGGTCTTCTGAGAGCTCTTTTGTGTGAGGAAAGATTCACATCAAGCAATGCTTCTTAAGAACTGCAAACTCAAAACTGGTGTTTTTTTTATAGGGCAGGGCAGCTTTAACCAACACATCCAATCTCATCACATTGATTGGACTCCAGGTTGACTGACACCCGGCTCCAATTTAGCTTTTAGGGGTCATTTTCCTAGAGGTTCACATACTTTCCCACCCTGAACTGTGGATGTTTACATGTTGTGTTCAATAAAACCATGCAAACATATAATGTTTTGTGTGGTATGAGTTTAAGCAGACTGTGTTTCTCTATTGTTGTGACTTAGATGGAGATCAGAACACTTTAATGACCAAAGGGTCCCAAAGGGTTCACATACTTTTTCATGCAACTGTATGCTTTGTTATTCAAAATATATATTACAACAAAAGCTGTATTCCCATAATGAATAAAAGGAGGTTTTCATTTCTTGTGCTGTAAATGTACTTCTGAAACTCATGTGTGTTGATCTTTTTCCAATGACACTATTAAAGATATCAGTTGATATTATTATGTCTGCAAGTGAATTTGTCATGGCTTCTCCTGTGACATCATTGCTACTCACTGCTTGCCTTTGATAAACTTGATTATGGATCACTGAAACTTAGGTTTTGCAAGATGAATTAATAATTGCTCAAATACACCTGTTTATTTATTTGTTTATTGATTTGCAGTCAAAACAGTACTTATTGCTTATGGTTTTTTCACCTTCGCGGTGAAAACCAAAAAAACAAACTTTTAAATTGCCTTTTCTGAAATGAACAATAATCATGCATCAAAATTAAATCAAATTTTTGATTAAAGTGTGTGTGTGTATTTGTTTTAAGTATGGAAGATGTCAGATTCATTAGTGTTTGCAAACAGACAAATATTGCAATAGAGTAATAAAATAATGTAAGAGTGGTCATGCACAAAAGTTATACTAAATAATCAATAAAGACATTTACCAAGATATTGTTTTTTATCATCAAATTGTTAAAAGTTCTATAATGCTTAATAGCTTCATTACTTTTAAATGTGGGTCCTTTACTGTGAGACAGTGGATTTCCAACTGGACTATGTGTACTGTACAATATAAAATAACAAAACACTCACATTAAGTCTCCAATGAGAAGTGTTGCATTTAATTTTAATTATTAACAATTTATGATGAGAAGGTTTGCTGTGGTCCATAGCCAAAAGGAAAAGTTCCTGCAATGGTGCCGGTAAACTAATTTACATTTGACACCAGTTTTACCTGACAAGTGACTCACAAGCGCACTCAATTGCTTCTTTCTTCTCATTATGTATTTCTTCCTGGTGAGGCTTCTTTATTTTTGTCAGCGTTTCTGGGCTGGCCGGCCATTTGACGCTCGTGCAGTGAGGCCACGCGCTGCGCACTGGCCAGCGGGTCCTTCCTCGAGACGACGGAGCTGCGCTGTGGCGCCCGCGTCCCACACGGACACGGCGGCAGGCAGCCCGGCGCCGGCGCAGACAGAGTCAGCGTCATGACGGGCTCCAGGAAGACGTTGCAGGAGCTGGGGATGAGGGCCTGCCGCTTCCACTCCACGTTGCACTTCTGCACGAAGCCCGACACGTGCGAGGCGTTGTATGGCGCGTAGCACACGACAAACGCGGCGAGTGCCAAGAGCTCGGCGGCCAGCACGCGACGCTTCCCGTCGGCCGACAGGCAGGAGCGCCGCACCAGCGCCAGACAACGCAGCGTACACGCCGCCGACAGCAGCAGCGGCATCGTGAACAACAACAGCGCCATCTCCAGGCGGAGTGGCACCAGAACGTCCAGCTGCTCCTGCGTGAAGTTCTCATAACACCTGGACGTGTTGCGCTGGTCCAGAGACACAATATAGCCGTCTTTCTCTGTGACGAAGGCGAAGCTCAGATGCAAGAGCACTATAGTCCACAAGAGGGTGCAAATGAGGCAGGAGGCACGGGCCCGGCGGTACAGTTTATAGGTGATGGGGAAGGCAATGCTCAGGTAGCGTCCGACCGCCACCGCGGTGAGCAAGACACCACTGCCATAAAGTGAGGCAAAGAGAAAGAAGTTGTAGATTGGGCAGAGCAACTCGGGCAGCATCCAGTTCTGGAGAACCATCTCGACAACTTTTAGGGGCATCCAAGCTACCAAAATCAGATTGGATAAGCACAAGTTGATCCCATAGACACCGTTTGGAGTGCCACCACGTTTGTTAGCCTTGCGGACATACATGAAGAAAACCAGGATGTTGGCAGGGAGTCCAAGCAAGAAGGTGAAAGAGTACACAACCAAGGAGATGCCGTCAGAAACATCAATCGTGCCCATCCTTTCTGGAGATCATAAGAAACCTTACAAAAAATCTTACTTCTTCACACACTGAATAAGACTGGAATTTTTTTTAAGTAATCCAAGGTTACATGGAATTGGAAAGCGCCAGGAACATACACAGTGAAGACAAAAAACAACTTATGATGTCAAGCTAGTGGAGAGCTTGGTGTGTGCAACGTGTGTGGTTTTAAAGGTGTGTGCTAAGTGCATTTGGGGGGGCTGGACTTGATTTGATGTAGAAATGGACAGTGACCACCCAGGCAGCAGTAATGGACCAGGACAGCATTTGTGCAGCAAGCTCCGATCTTAATTGCCTTCAGTGTAAATGGCAGTGGGAAGGCTGTAGCGGTGCCCTTTAGTGAAATTAGTGAAATGGTTCAGAATAATCGAGCTTTTCAGGAAGCCATGCCCATCCATCCCCAGCTGGATCTCCTTAAACGAACTGAAGGGATCAGTCATAAACCCATAAAGTCAGCAGGTTGATGGCAGGGCAGCTGGAGGCATGACTAAAAAAAAAACAGGTGAAAGCACGATGCTGGTTTACAGTATAAACTTTACGCCTTTACATGCGGAGAAGAAAATAATGTGACAATCTGCAGGTTTCAATCCTTTTAATACTGGCATGAGGCAAGTGAATGTTCGAAGCATGTGTGGGTGACGTGTGCATGCAAGGAAACTGCACACACCACTTGTGCTGGTCCCCTGGCTTGTTCATTATGGGTCTGGGCCCATGTGCGTGTAAAGCTGCTTTGTGACAACATGTGTTGTAAGTAAGTGCTATATAAATAAAATGGACTTGACTTGGTCCACAGCCAGATCTGATACTGTGTGTAGAGTGATGGGTACATGTTACGAGAGGCAGGGAGGTGAGAGTCAGTGGTGTAAAGACTCCCTAATGACTCTTAACTCTGCATTCTACTCTATTCATCAAAACTGGTCAGCATTTTTTGATGAGACATTTGTCTGAATCAAATACCTGTGATTTAAACATGTGTTATGTACAATGTACATAATAATAAGAATACACTCCATAAATATAGATAGTAAAGGCTGTGGCTTTGTCTTGTTTGGGTTAACAAAAGATTATATGTACATTTTTATTTTATATTATTATATTAATATTTTCTTTTTCCAAATGGCTGCCCTCCTACCCGAGAAATACTGAGACGAGGAGAGACGAGCCTTTCCTGATATCCACTCTGGGCCTGTCACCTCCAGCCTAACCAGATATGGATGAAGGATCAGCCCACTGCCATGGCCCCTCTCACCACCCAGAATTCTCCTCTGCTATGGCTGTATCTCCCCTGCTCTTGACTATTATTACCAACCATCAAGACGTTTAGGACTGAATAAGAATTACATAGAGAACTCATCTATATAAATACATAAAAAAAATTTTTATACATACAGATTTATTTATCCTTCCCATCTTTTTTTGTTGTAGTTGTTTTTCGTATCTCTAATTGTTGTCATGATGACCGGCGTCGGCCAGAGGAGGATGGGTTCCCCCTCTGAGTCTTGGTTCCTCTCAAGGTTTCTTCCTCATGCTCTTAGAGAGTTTTTCCTTGCCACTGTCGCCCTTGGCTTGCTCACTGGGGGTTTGGACTCGGACACTTGTAAAGCTGCTTTGTGACAACTGTTGTAAAAAGCGCTATATAAATAAATTTTTATTGATTGATATAATTTTGTGCTTAGACAGTAATTTCTTATATTACTGGACATATTACTGCATTATGCATGAATGCATTACTTACATTCATATAATTACTGAATCTTACTTCTGAATACTACTGACTACTTAAATTCAGTATTCCTGCATTCAAAGCTTTGCAGACACGCTCACTGCAATGCACAAAGCACATCAGTGGTCAGCTTTTGAACCTGTGGAAAAATTATACATTTGCATAAAATTGTTTATATACATACATAATGTACCTACGTGCTCTTGAGTGCTTGACAATATTTGCAAAGCATTTAATTTTACTGTGTAATATCCTCTGTCTCTTTTATTTTCCCCAGAGATAGTTTTACAAACTCATTTAAAGCCATTAAGGGCCATTAAGGTCATTAGTGGAGAAAGGATTGATAAACTTCTACATGTCATCTTCTACTTCTAGCTGTAGAAGGTGTAGAACCACTTTGTTTGCACAGCTGTGATGAAGGACATCTGTATGAAACCTGCAGTTTCTTTGGAGATTTCAATGTAAAGTCGTGCATCACACTGGAAAACTGTTGAACACCTTCGGTCAATAAGAATTTAATATATTTTTACATTATATATATTTATACACACACACACACACACACACACACACAGAGTTATTTTCCATCTATAATAATCACCACATTACCACATTAATACACTTAAAACATGTCATGTTCCTGCATGTCAAACTTTATACTGTTATAAAGGTAAGACTAGAAAGACTGGCTTTGATGAAAATATAACAAGCCTGCTTAAAACCTAATTCAGGAAAATACATATCCTACTTGATTGAGATTTCATTTCATGATGCATGGAAGGGTTAGACTAAGTCAGGTCAGGCTAGAAGATTATTTCAGTAGTTATAGGATCAGTTAGTAAATTAGAGCAGTTGGGTTGAGTCAGAAGGCTAAAACAGGAAATGAGATGAGTGAGTAGGTTAGAAGAGGAGATGGGTTGAGGGGGTAGGTTAGAAGAGGAGATGGGTTGAGGGGGTAGGTTAGAATAGGAGATGGGTTGAGTGGGTAGGTTAGAATAGGAGATGGGTTGAGTGGGTAGGTTAGAAGAGGAGATGGGTTGAGTGGGTAGGTTAGAAGAGGAGATGGGTTGAGTGGGTAGGTTAGAAGGGGAGATGGGTTGAGTGGGTAGGTTAGAAGAGGAGATGGGTTGAGTGGGTAGGTTAGAAGAGGAGATGGGTTGAGTGGGTAGGTTAGAAGAGGAGATGGGTTGAGTGAGTAGGTTAGAAGAGGAGATGGGTTGAGTGAGTAGGTTAGAAGAGGAGATGGGTTGAGAGGGTAGGTTAGAAGAGGAGATGGGTTGAGAGGGTAGGTTAAAACATTAATTGGGTTGAGTGAGTAGAAGAGGAGATGGGTTGAGTGAGTAGGTTAGAAGAGGAGATGGGTTGAGTGAGTAGGTTAGAAGAGGAGATGGGTTGAGTGGGTAGGTTAGAAGAGGAGATGGGTTGAGTGGGTAGGTTAGAATAGGAGATGGGTTGAGTGAGTAGGTTAGGCCATCTCTAGTTTGTGCCTGTTGCTAGAGTTGGTGAGGGGCACCACAGCCGAGAGTGAAGCCTCAGTTTTGGCGGCCAAAGTCATACGCTGGTGGGTCTTGACGCTGCGCTGCTCGAGGGAGAGGGCCTCCTTTTTACAGGACAGATCCTCCAGCATCTGAGCTTCATGCTTCCGCAGAGACTGCAAGGAATCCCTGCCAGACAGAACAGACACTTGGTTCCTGAATCTAGTCCAAGTTTGGAGACTATTTTAACAATCAAATGTTCAAACCTGGGAGGCAGCATTTTATATATAATATAAGTATATATCATTAGCAATGTTTTTTTATATCTGCAGATACAAATTTTAGAGTCATAATATAAAGTAATAATTGCATTATACAACTGTGCATGACAGCATATGGAGTTCATTTTGTTATAGATAAAATATGAAAGAGGAAGAGAGAACGAGAGAACAGGACAACGCTTCAGACAGAACTGACTCACTGAGTCTGAGCCAATTTCTGTTTCAGAGCCAAAATGGTAGAATCCAAATGTTTGGACTCCTCTACTAGCCCATACTGCACCTGGGTAGAGGACATGAGAACCAATCAGAACGCTTCATACATTAAAAACAAAAAAATAGATATGTGAAACTTCACAAAAGATCTGCTGAAAGAGGAGGTCAGCTTTTTGGTTCTGATGCTTACATCATCCCTGCACAGATCCATGCCAGGCCTCTTGGTTCTGTTCTCCAGACGGGTGTGCACCAGCTTTAGAGGAGCCATCTCAGCCTGGACGTCTCTCTCTAGCTCACGGATGTCTTTCTCCAGCTCAGAAATCTCGTCTTGTGTCTGATACAATTTAGTATGTAAATAAATTGAAACAAGGTTTACTTTCCAAACTTACCTACCAATCTATTTTTTAGAAGATGATAAAACAGTTTACAGTTTTTAGCTGCCACTGGAGTTCCTGTTGGGCCTGCTCCAAGTGATGCGTGTGCTTACGAAAGGCAAATTCTGTAGCTATGCGTTGAGCATCCAGCTCATTTTGTACCTGAAAAAGAAGAGATACATGTGTGTGTGTGTGTGTGTGTGTGTATGTGTGTGTGTGTGTGTGTGTGTGTGTGTGTGTGTGTGTGTGTGTGTGTGTGTGTGTGTGTGTGTGTGTGTGTGTAAGAAATTACAATAAAGAGGCACACAGTTGGTTTGGACTTAGAAAGAGGTAAAGTAATCAGTTGTGAAGACACAACCAAACATGTACACATCACCTGTCTTACCTGTGTTCTAGTGAGGCTGATATTCTCTCTCAGCTGCAGAGAATTCTGCATCTCATCTTTGGCTCGAGATATATTGCCGTGGCTGAACTGCTCCCACTGCTGGGGAGTTGTGGAACTGCAATCAGAATTTCAGGCACAAGGTAAGAACTATGCTAGAAGCACTTTACTGGGATGCCCTTGCTGCTTGGTGTAAAAGGTTCAATTTAATGGTATAAAAGGTTTAAAAGTATGTGATCAGATGATTAAGCTTATACCATTAAATGTATACCATTAAATGAGCTTAAAATATTAAAAACCCGATACCTTACCCAGGAAGAACTCTAGTGGGATTGGGCTTCAGTGAGATCTCAGGAGATGTCACAGTAAGTGACAGGCAGTATATGTCCACATCCAAAGCCTCCATCTTGTGCTGAAGGTCAAGTGTCAGTTGGTGACGGGCTTCCTGCAGCAAACTAAACACGTTTGTCTGCATTAGGGGCTACAGAGAGGCACATGTGCACAGACTATATGAAGTGTGAGGGTTGTGCGTCATCATTTTCCTTTCCTTATTATTTAATTCTGATAAGCACTGTGCACATTCTCTCTCCCACACGCGTTCTCTCCCATAATCTCACCACAGCTGTTGGAAGGCCTGGTCAATACTGTTCTGTAGGACTCGCTGCACCACAGTAATCACCTCAACCTCCTTCTTCAGCTCGGCCTCCACCAAGTCACTAACCAGTTCGTTCCCCCGCCGACCCTCCCTTAAGGTCAGGCACTCAGCAGTGACCTCTAGGGGCAGCACTGTAGCTGCCAGAGCACGCTCTGTTTCTTCCTTGGCCTTGACACAGACATTTGCTTCAGTCAGAATCTGCACATGCATCAAAGGTTTGCTGTTGGGCCACATAACTAGTAGACTCAAGCTTAGCTATCTGATCCTATTTAAACTGTTTTTATTTTTTGACCTACCAATTCCATTAATAGTTTCAAGTCATTGCCAATGTATCTACATATTTGTGTAATAGTTCTGTGTTCACGCTCACTAGAATCAGTAAGTCCATTTCTGAGTCCACTTTCAGTGCACAGGCCTCCAGGCTTTTCTTCCAGTGTGTGATGTCACGAACCCTGTCACTCAGTCGACAGCTGTTATCATACTCATCACAGATCACCTGGAGGTGAAAGAGAGAATGTACAAACCTGCACGGTTTCTTAGATTAATCAATCTAGTTTTCATCCATGACATTCTCAGCAAGCGCAAGTTTAGTCTATGAGATAAAGTGTCACAACTGAGGTCCACCTCCATCCCTTGTGGATTACCTTACTGGTGGTCTCGTTCCGCAGAGCTCTCCCCTCCTGTCGTATCAGATGGGATATTTGTCGCATGTGCTCAGCAGTGCGTGAGATTTGTGTGTTGTTGTTCTCCCAGTCCGAGACTCCACAGCGGAGTCCTGGCTTCATACTCGGGGTAGCCATGTTTACTGGTCTATGTCAAGCACGACAGACGACAGTAGTAACTTAATAACTTAAC
Source organism: Brachyhypopomus gauderio (assembly GCF_052324685.1). Classification (NCBI taxonomy): domain Eukaryota; kingdom Metazoa; phylum Chordata; class Actinopteri; order Gymnotiformes; family Hypopomidae; genus Brachyhypopomus; species Brachyhypopomus gauderio. The sequence goes on along the minus strand of NC_135216.1, from coordinate 689,757 downwards.
TGGGCATAATAGAGAAATGTATTTACTGCTCATAGGAGTAACCTATTTTATGTATAAGGCCATTTATATGCAGGCAAGCAGATGTAACAAAACATGTCTATCTTCCCCTTCCTATTTTGTGTTAATTCGACTTAGGTCTTGAAGAGCAGGTACATTTCTCCACTTCACGGTGTACAGATAGCCTACTATAAAAATAAACTACGATTCATTTCATAATTTCGATTAGGCGCAAAAAAGCGCAAATGCGAAAGTAATTCTTACATTCGCAACATTCCTACTAAGCCAGTGTACGCGCCTTAAACCAGTTACAAACTTACAAACTTGTAACAACATTTAGATCAACTTACCGGACTTCGGGAATTTGCAGATGCGCCTTTTGTGCGTACGTATAAGAGCAGGACGCGTTACTGTGTCCTGACAACCAGTAACAAACGTTACTTCACATCCCAAACACCACAGCAACGGTAAACAGCTCTGCACGGTCACGGTGTGACGTCTGCCAAGCAGGAATCAGTTGCATTTAAGGCTTATTCCAAACAAGGCATTACATTGTTATTAGCAGAAGAAAACTGACTGAAAGGAAAATGTACGTAAATATATGCAGATATAATTGAAGTGTACTATAACATGTTGTAGTGTTACACACCACGCGTGCTCGTTGATGTGTAGCGAGACGACCAATCGGAGTCGTTATTTCAAATCACCAACGCTTTATTCCCAAACAAAGATGTCTTTGGTACGGAAGAGGATTAGGACCACTATAAAAAAAAACGGGGCATTGGAAAAAAGGGCAGCCAGAATTCTGGGAATAAAGTCAGAATTCTGACTTTTTTCTCACAATTCTTACTTTATTCTCACAATTCTGACATTAATCTCACAATTCTGACTTTATTCTCAGAATTGAGACTTTATTCTCAGAATTGTGACTTTAATCTCACAATTCTGACTTTAGTCTCACAATTCGGACATTAATCTCACAATTCTGACTTTATTCTCAGAATTGTGGGTACTTGGAAAAAAGTCAGAATTGTGAGATTAAAGTCAGAATTGTGAGAAACCCATTCCACACTATGAATTAGACGCTCTAAACAGTCCATAAAGAAGCTACAACTTGTACAAAATGCTGCAGCTAGAGTCCTAACTAAGGCTAGGAAATTCGATCATATTCGTCCCACTCTCGAGGCATTACACTGGCTTCCAATTAAATATCGCATTGAATTTAAAATTCTTCTGTTAACCTATAAGGCATTAAATGGTCTTACCCCACAATATCTGAGTGAACTCACTGCTTACTACAACCCATCTCGCCCTTTGCGCTCCCAAAATGCTGGATTTCTCCTAGTTCCAAAAATTTGTAAGACTACAGCCGGAGGCAGAGCTTTCTCCTTTAAAGCCCCTCAATTATGGAATAGCCTTCCAGCTCCAATCCGAGATTCTGACACAGTTCCAATCTTTAAATCTAGACTTAAGACTCACCTATTTAATCAAGTCTTCAGTTAATATTCCCCTTGTAAGGTGTAGGGGCTTGGGGGCCCCCAGACGTTGAGATTTCTGGTGATCTGAGATGTTGATGCTGTCATCCAGCTGTGTCTTGGCATCACTCTATTTGTGACAATGACTTGACTGGAAAGCAATGTCTCAGTGAGCCCTCATGACTGTGGTCACCTCTGAACCCCTCCCTTTAGTTATGCTGCTATAGATTAGCCTGCCGGAGCCACATGCTCATCACTGGCACGTGAGCTATGTACATTTAAATCAATGGGGGTTTAAATTCATGTCCACTCAGTCTGTATTGTCTATCTTTTTGCATGCCTCCACCCAAGACGATTGGATACAGGCACCTGCAGGCACCTGGGAGATGGTCTGGCTTGCCGGTGGATGTGCCGATGCCGGGGTTGGATGAGCCGTTGCCACAGAGAGCCGTGCTGATGCTGGCCCGCTTGAGGCCCACCGCCTGCACCGAGGGGACTGAGGCTGCTTGGCTGGGGAACAGGAGCCTGGACTGTTGCTGTAGAACTTTGAAACCACCCTGCGACCACGGACTTGTGTTAACGGGCCGCCCAATGGAGGATGGGTTCCCTTTTGAGTCTTGGTCCTCCCGAGGTTTCTTCCTAATCCCCACCATCATAGGGAGTTTTTCCTCGCCACTGTCACCTTTGGCTTGCTCATTAGGGATCTGGACCCATACGATTGTAAAGCTGCTTTGTGACAACATGTGTTGTGAAAAGTGCTATATAAATAAATTTGACTTGGACTTTGACTATGCACTTCAGCATCTGCTGAGCCCGCTCCAACAGTTTACATGGACTACCACTTCGTGGCCGAGTTGCTGTCATTCCCAAACACTTCAATTTTCTTATAAATCTTATAGAGGAGCGAGGAAATTTCATGACTGGATTTGTTGCACAGGTGGCATCCTATCACAGTTCCACAACGGAATTCACTGAGCTCCTGAGAGCAACCCATTTCTTCACATGTTTGTAAAAATGCCTAGGTGCTTAATTTTATATACCTGTGGTCATGGAAGTGACTAGTACTTTAGCCAGTATCCACAAAAGTTATTGGCCTCTGCAATGGCAAAGCAGAAGCCAAAGAAACTCACATCATGATCTGAATAAGAGAGTTTGCAGTGAAGATGCTTTGCGATAGAGAAGACATGGCCCCAGAACTTGCAGGTTTATCACCAGAGCTCCCAGTTTTCCCAGTTCTACATGATTCATGTTCCCTGTCCTATTTTTTGGTTATATACATCATGTTACCCACATCTCTAGTTTAGTCTTGTGTGTAGTTTTGGATTTCTGAACTCGCTGCTGCATGCTGTAACGGTCCCAAGGCACAGGGGGCTTCAGAAAACAAAAGTGAATGTTCTTGGGGTGTCCAGTCAAAGGTCTGAATCCCATTGAGAATGTGCAATGACTATTGCTAACTTCTGTCTGTCAGCACTGCATGAGGAACGTGTTAAACAGAAACTAAATCTTTGCCCTTTTTGACTAATAACTGTTCTAACATTTAGCATGTTTTTTTAAAAGCACTACAGAGCGAACACACACACGTCACAGAGGAAACCCAGTTTACTCTGAAGACCTTTTTCCATTTCAGGAAGATAGTGTTTGCCAACCATTTCTCAGTAATTGCACATTACATTAATTGTGTATCAGGTACACAAGATCTCTTTACCTAGATCTAAGACCAGTTACTATGGTGTTGCCACATGGCAACAATTACTTTATCTTGGTTTTATTTAAAAAATCTAAACATAAAATCCATGTTACTATTTAATTGGGAGGGTGGGGGAAACTTCTTTGACAAGAACAGTAACTTTTGACACCACATGACCAGCAAGTCCATGTTTGTACCTCCTTTTCTTATTGACACACCACACTGAAGTTCAGGACCTGAAGGCTCCCAATTGTCACGGTCACAGCTCCGGACCCTTCCCTGTGGGCATGTAGTTATGTCGTCTGCGTGCAGTTATGTCCATATTCGTAGTTCCGTGGGTGTGGGTCGTTTGTGAGCGTGTTCGTAGTCGCACCTGTGCCTTGTCTCGAGATCACGAGGGTATGTGTTAATCACCTATATAATGTGCGTTCGCACAATGACTTGTGCTCGTCTTTGTCTAAAGTTTCGTGCCTGTGTGAGAGTTGTTTGTTTCTGCTTACACTCCGTACGGAGCTTCACGTGTTTTTGTTTTCACATTAAACGTTTCATGTTGCACAGTTCGACGTTCGTCGTGCCTCATATATCGAGCGTCACACCAATGCACTAATTATTCAAGATTTAGACAAAAAAAATGTAAATACTTATTTGGGGTATGTTCATTTACATTTTTCATCAATAATACCAATTTAGATGCTCTGCGTTTTGTATAAAATGGTAAAATTTAATTCTTGCCATATGGCAACTATATACAAATATGGAATGTAATTGTGCACCTTCAGTCTATTGGACTGTAATTGACTTATGTAGTTGTAGTAGGCTCTTCTGAGACTATGCTTACAACTTTTTATTACATTTAAAATGAATTTTTTTAAATTTATATTTTGTTGTTCTAACCCTAATATTTTTAACTGCAACATTACCTTGATTATAAATTTCTCCACTGGAAAGCATAGGAATTGTAGACTGCATTTTGGCTGTATAGCCAGTTTACATATGATGCTTTCATCCTCAGAAATGAAGAAAGCCAGCACCTTTTATGTTAGAGAAGGTGAACAGGATAGAGTTGCTCTTCCACAAGAGCAGAGTGAGGATGAGTTAGTGGGCCGTGATGAAGATGAAGAATCTGAATGAGAGTTGTAACAGGTCAGTCAGGTACAGACACAGGGGGCAGAGCCAGAAGAAACAAGTTGAGGTATTTTATAAAAAAAAGTAATAAATGTTTAATATACTGTGACATTCTATCACAATCTTTTATATCATGATTCATCTCAAGAGAGATGTGGCATACTTCTTAATACAAGTGTATTTAAATATTGGGTTAGATATATTACTACATATAATCTGGATTTCCATAGTCCAATTTTCAATAAATTGGATTTTTAAAAAATATGGATTTTATGGTACTTTCCATAACTGCACATTGTTGCCATATGTTGCATATTGTTGCCACCCCTCCTCCCTCTAAAATAAAAAATATATATTTATTTTTTATTTCTATTAAATAAGCATTTTTACATAGTTTTTTTCATAGTTAAACAATAATTAATGCAATATAGGGTTAAAAGGAGAAACATGTCAGTCAAAATTAACTATGTCAAACATATATTTCATGTTCTGTCTGTTTTTAAATTATACACAACTGTGCCAAATATTGTCACCTTTTAAAAATAATTTCTCATCACCTGCCCAAGAATTTAATTTAAGGAAATACTTAATGCATTGTCAACATTACATTGTGAAAGTAACACTCAGGTTACAAGCCTTCACCCTCAACTTGTGTTGAGCTGCAATAGCACAATCATGTTCCATTAAGAGTTCCATTTGCAAAATGAGCCGGTAGCGCCATCCAGAGGTGATCTACAAGTAGTTCATCTCAGCTGTCTCTAGGTGCTTTGTGATATAGTCCAGGATGACTTTCTCATTTTCTGCATCTTTCAGATAGAAATGTGATCCGGAAAGCATGTGCACATTGAAGTCACCAGTAGTTATAATCTTCCATGCTGTAAAATAAGGAGTGGACATTTGTTATATATATATGAGATTATCATTATGATATACCTGTTTAGTTCAAACATAGACTAGAACTTGGATGTTTTAAGGTAATATAATAAGACTCTTAGATGTATGTGGCATCTGACTGACATAGCAAAAACCCGTGGTTCTTTACACAATATACAGAGGGTTGCGATTTAAAGCATAAGGGAGAACCAAAAATTCAGTTTAATCATTTATATTCTGTCATCATTTTTTAAAGTGCTGGTATGACCTGTTTACAAACATATTACAGCCACTTCACTGTGCTGATAAAGTGGAAACAATGTAGCAAATCGTGCGACTGCCGTGATTGGCTCTGACTCTGACCTTGCAGGTCATGTGGCATGTCCTCCTTGCCATCAAAGCACGAGACCGGGCAAGATAAGAAAGGGTTCTGTGGCCTGCTGCACCTGCAACACATCACGGTCTGGGTCTGGTGTCTGAACCTGTGACTTGGTACTGACTGGCTACTTTGACAAATTATTGCCTAGCACCTTGTGTACATATGTACAGTATATAGCTCACTTTGAATTTTAGTACCTTGCTTTTTAAAAATCACTCAATGAAAGCATTCCACCCACCTGTAGTTCTCCACTACACTAAGGTCTGCCTTCAAGGCAGGCAGGAAGAGCTTCAACACTTCAGAATTGGCCAGTATTTCAGGAGGCGTTCCTCCAATAGTGGTCATCCACTGGAGGAATTCTTCATCAGATAGCTGGCTTCTTCGGGGGGCCTGTAATCTCATTTCAGACTGGGAAAGACGGTGATTCACTGTTTTAGCCAATATGTTACTCATATTGGATTACAATCCTAAGCTGCCAACTGTAAAATTATAAAATGCTTATTGAACTTCAATAAATCCATTGTAGCATCAATGCAATGCAATAATTTACCAGAAGACAATCTTAAACTCAATTTAAAGGGAAAGCTCAACCTTACAGTGCTACTATTAGCTATCTTTCAGTCAGTTGCTTGATTGACCCATCCCTTTAAGACATACGTTGTCTGGTAATTAGACATGAATGTGTGCTACACTCCCTCCGCCACTATATTACACAAATATGTGCTCATAACACTTACAAACGGTGCAGAGGCTCCAGAGAGAAACACATGCACTGGTTCAAGACTGTGAACTTTCTTCACATACTCAGCAAAGGCGTAAGCAGTCATCGCACCAAAGCTGGGAACATGAAGAGAAGGTTACTCTTCTTAACCACTGCACTCTAGACAATTGCTACACACCAGTGTGCTGATATTATTACCATTACTTATTCTATGGCAGTATTCCAACATCTACGTATGAACATATGGACACCATTTATTTTTTTACAGTATTTTTCACTGTAAAAACTATTATCTATTTCAATTTCTAATTTTGTTTATAAAACACTACACAAAATTACTGGAACATGCAAAAAGATTTATTTATACCTGTATGATGACAAAGATAATCTGCTCTATTCAAAACGAGTAAATCTATGACCAGGCTGTAACGGGTGCGAGGGAGTCGAGGATGCAAAGACGAGGTGCGTTCAAATAAGGCTACGTTTATTTGGTTTGACGCAGGTAACACTCACGGCGTATTTAAAACAGCAGTCAACAGGGCTTGACGCAGAACACGCTCACGGCGTGCTTGAAACAACCGTTCACGTTTAAACACTCAACAGACATCACATTAAAGACGAGCACCAAATGATACAAACACACACACTATATACACGTAGCCTAACAAGCACCGCGTGAAACACATTAGACTAACAAGACAAGTGAACATACACACACCCAGTCACACCCACGGACGTACATATAAAGACATGAACTACATTAACACACGCCCGAAGGGAGGGGTTCGGGGCTGTAGCGTGACACAGGCAATGAGAGATATTGTAAAAATCTATATTAAAATAATTTAAAAATCTAGATTAAATCAAACTGCACTTAAACCTACATTCCAGACATCATAACCTTTTTACTTCACTTTTTTACTTCATTTAACCTTTTTTTTGTTTTTTATTTTATTTTATTTTGTTTAAAATGGCAGTCATCTCCTGTGTCTACATAATAGTACTGAACCTGTGTCCAAAGAGGGCGAATGGTTTCTCCTTGAGTTCTGGTAGCAGTACGTCGATGACCTCATTGAGAATCTCCTGCATATGCTGAAAGAAGGCTTCTTTAGCTCGTGCCTCCCTGCCCCGCAGTCGGACCGCGTACACTAAAGTCAGGACATGGAGAACCCGGGCCTGGGCATTAAGATTCATATAATTATATAATCTTAAATCATATAATTGAATCTTAATTTAACTGAATGTCATTTTTAAATCACCAGTGTATGGATATTACATAAAAAAATTCCTAATGTTGCCTTGTTTTTACAATAACACCCCAGGCAGCAACCAACTAAAGAGTTGAAAACAAATCTAAGCAAATGTGACAAATATTTAATATATTAAGGAATGAAAGGATTTAGTCTACAAAATCATCTGATTGGTGGTGCAGCATCAATATAGTAAAATACAGTATACCGGTGTTACACCGAATTCTGCGACCGTCGAATTTTGTGACCGCAGAGGGCGCTATTTCGCAGTTTCAGGTAGTTTCAGTTCACAGGCACGAGCGCTTTACGAATGCTGCGTAAGCTACGCCGACGCGCTTTCTTTTCTCGTTTTGCTGCTGTCCACGAGCCAAAATATGAGAGATGCGTGTATTTACATTTTATGTCGTCTGTTAACAAGAATGTTTCATTACAACATTTTTACATGTGACGACAGGAGTAAAGTCAGCCAATACATACGCCTGACAATAGCAAACTTTTCATAAGTAAGTTATGTAAGCTGCTGTCATTTGGACCTCATTCCGAATGGTAATTATACACTTCTGAATAAAATGTTTAAATATAGTCTACTAAAACGTTTTTGCTATCACTGTTTTCTGTTATTGTGGAGTCACAGTGGGTGATGTTTCCATGGTAGATGTGACAGATGTACCTTGGCATGGGGTCACCAGTTCTTAATGTGACCCCACTGAATTTCCACCTATAATCATTTTGAAAACAGCCATGTCTTTCCTGGTGACCTACCATCCCGTCACCTTATTAGACAGAAGAAAAAAAAAATTATGAATGGAATGGACAAGTGCACTTTGGAATAGGGGTCACCGATTCTGACGGCTGCCATCAGAATATGTGACCCCACTGAATTTCCACCTATAATCATTTTGAAAACAGCCATGTCTTTTCTGGTGACCTACCATCCCGTCACCTTATTAGACAGAAAAAAAAAATATGAATGGAATGGACAAGTGCACTTTGGAATAGGGGTCACCGATTCTGATGGCTGCTGTCTAAATATGTGACTGCTGTCCATCTCCATACAAACTAGTTAAAACCCAACCAAATGTTTTCAGGTGACTTACCATCCCTACACCTGTTAGCCAAAGAAAAACATTCATGAATGGAGTGGACAGACTGACCGTGGCATAGGGGTCACCCATTCTGACAGCTGCCAACTGGATCTGTGACTTTAATATATCTTCAAAAAATATTAAAAGATCGTTTTAAAAACGTTTTAGTAGACTATATTTAAACATTTTATTCAGAAGTGTATAATTATCATTCGGAATGAGGTGCAAATGACAGCAGCTTACATAACTTACTTATGAAAAGTTTGCTATTGTCAGGCGTATGTATTGGCTGACTTTACTCCTGTCGTCACGTGTAAAAATGTTGTAATGAAACATTCTTGTTAACAGACGACATAAAATGTAAATACACGCATCTCTCATATTTTGGCTCGTGGACAGCAGCAAAACGAGAAAAGAAAGCGCGTCGGCGTAGCTTACGCAGCATTCGTAAAGCGCTCGTGCCTGTGAACTGAAACTACCTGAAACTGCGAAATAGCGCCCTCTGCGGTCACAAAATTCGACGGTCGCAGAATTCGGTGTAACACCGGTACCTGAAAAAAGGAACATTTGAATCTACAATAAAAAAAACTGAATAAATCATGATGATAATTAATCTGAACTTATTGAGAAGACACCTGCCATACCTTCTACAGAGCAGTTGAGAATCTGCCCCCAGCGTGCATAGTGGGTAGACCCTCCTCCTGCCCAGGGGAAACACACCAGCCTGACTGCGGCGTCTGGACGCTTGATGAACCTATTAATTACTCGATCCATTCCTTAAAGGAGAATAATGAAATGACAACTGATGATTTTAAGCAGTTAATTTTACTTTGCTAAACTACATAATTAGTAGTTATACGTCCTAAGATACGAGTCGAACCGAAGTTATAGAAGTATTAAAAACATGTCTGTAGAAAACATTACAACATACAGTTATCAGTTAACAACTTCCACGAATCCTTGTTACCTTCAAAACGCTTATTTCTCTAAAAGTTTTTCTTAGCTTTGGTCTACGACCGCAACAACGTACCTTAAACCAGTAGTGCAGAAATACGCAGCTACTTATTCAAAAACACAAAGTAGAAAGAATTGTGGTTTATCTTCTTCTTTGGTAAGCACGGTAAAATAAAAATGCAATGTCGCCATCTTCAGACCATAATCCATAATCAAATATGACTTATATGAAAACGTATTATATCATGGACTCCGTTAAACACCAGTTGCAGTATATCTAATAGCATGTATGTATTCTGAACCCTTTTTGGGGTAACTAGTTGTTTTTTCTGTTAAAAACTCCACATCTAGACTTGCATATATATTATCAAATCGGATAACCTATAATTGAAAAGAGAATATAGTGATACCAGTGAGCAGTTACATGTTAATGTATGTGTTATAGTGTGTAATGGTGTTTTATAAGTGAACGTATGTGTTATAGTGTGTAATTATGTTTTATAAGTGAATGTATGTGTTATAGTGTCTAATGGTGTTTTTAAGTGAATGTATCGGTTATAGTGTGTAATGGTGTTTTTAAGTGAATGTATAGGTTATCGTGTCTAATGGTGTTTTATAAGTGAATGTATAGGTTATCGTGTCTAATGGTGTTTTATAAGTGAATGTATGTGTTATAGTGTCTAATTATGTTTTATAAGTGAATGTATGGGTTACAGTGTCTAATGGTGTTTTATAAGTGAATGTATGGGTTATAGCATCTAATGGTGTTTTATAAGTGAATGTATGGGTTATAGCATCTAATGGTGTTTTATAAGTGAATGTATGGGACATAGTGTCTAGTGGTGTTTTATAAGTGAATGTATGGGTTATAGTGTCTAATGGTGTTTTATAAGTGATTGTATGGGTTATTGTGTCTAATGGTGTTTTATAAGTGAATGTATGGGTTATAGCGTCTAATGGTGTTTTATAAGTGAATGTATGGGTTATTGTGTCTAATGGTGTTTTATAAGTGAATGTATGGGACATAGTGTCTAGTGGTGTTTTATAAGTGAATGTATGGGTTATAGTGTCTAATGGTGTTTTATAAGTGAATGTATGGGTTATTGTGTCTAATGGTGTTTTATAAGTGAATGTATGGGACATAGTGTCTAGTGGTGTTTTATAAGTGAATGTATGGGTTATAGTGTCTAATGGTGTTTTATAAGTGAATGTATGGGTTATTGTGTCTAATGGTGTTTTATAAGTGAATGTATGGGTTATAGTGTGTAATGGTGTTTTTAAGTGAATGTATGTATTATAGTGTGTAATGGTGTTTTATAAGTGAATGTATGTGTTATAGTGTCTAATGGTGTTTTATAAGTAAATGTATGTGTTATAGTGTCTAATGGTGTTTTTAAGTGAATGTATGTGTTATAGTGTGTAATGGTGTTTTTAAGTGAATGTGTGTGTTATAGTGTGTAATGGTCTTTAAGAGGCAGACGTGTGTCGTGACTGTAGGAAGTGACGGTGTTTCCTGGTGTTTCCTGACTGGAGTGAGACGGTGAACCGGTAACACCACCGAAACGGAATTACAATGTGTAACCGGTAAAGGGGACAAGAACCGTCTAAAAGCTGAACCTTCGGTCCTGGAACAGCCGTGGTTTATGTATAAACATTTTTTTGTTCTTTTCCATCTAAAATGTCGCTTTGATTGTGATATTGTGAACTCAGATCCGTGGTAGTAGCTTAAACATTTCAGACTCGTGGGAGTCCGTCTTTTTTCTTTTTTCCAAAGAAAGTTTGGTTATCTTGTCATCTGGAAGGTATTCAGAGCTTCCACAAACGGAAAGGGACGAGCGAATGAAGCTGCTGCCAAGCTGACCCAAACCAGCCCGCTTTCAGCCGCACTACAATACGGCGAGTGGACGAGAGTGGTGAGAGCACCGAGCCCTGATCAGCCCGGCAGCAGCCCCCGTCTTTGAGCCCAGTTGGGACTCCTGGAGCCGGCTAGAACCGGGCACAGACCTCATGAATGGAAATCAGCACTTCAGGTACATGCTTCGTGTTTTTGTAGTTGTACAAAACAGCTGGAAATATCCTGACTACTGTTGAGTATTCATACATTAGGATGCTTATTCGGTAGGAGCAACATCCTGATTCGACGTGTCGGGATTTTTCTGGTGCTGGTCCGTCTAATTTGTGTGACGGTTGGCGACTGTTTCGCCGGGTTGTCATCGCAGTGTGTGGAGGATCTTGACGCACCTGTTCTTCCGACGTCACTGCATTGTGGCTCGGTTGTCACGCACAGGTGCTGTGTGTCGTACAGGTGCTGTGTGTGGCACAGGTGCTGTGTGTCGTACAGGTGCTGTATGTGGCACAGGTGCTGTGTGTGTCGTACAGGTGCTGTGTGTCGCACAGGTGCTGTGTGTCGTACAGGTGCTGTGTGTCGTACAGGTGCTGTGTGTGGCACAGGTGCTGTGTGTGGCACAGGTGCTGTGTGTGTCGCAGGTGCTGTGTGTCTTACAGGTGCTGTATGTGACACAGGTGCTGTGTGTGTCACAGGTGCTGTGTGTCGTAGAGGTGCTGTGTGTGTCACAGGTGCTGTGTGTCGTACAGGTGCTGTGTGTCGCACAGGTGCTGTGTGTCGTACAGGTGCTGTATGTGACACAGGTGCTGTATGTGACACAGGTGCTGTGTGTGTCACAGGTGCTGTGTGTCGTACAGGTGCTGTGTGTGTCACAGGTGCTGTGTGTGTCGTACAGGTGCTGTGTGTCGTACAGGTGCTGTGTGTGTCACAGGTGCTGTGTGTGTCGTACAGGTGCTGTGTGTGTCGTACAGATGCTGTGTGTCGTACAGGTGCTGTGTGTCGTACAGGTGCTGTGTGTCGTACAGATGCTGTGTGACACAGGTGCTGTATGTGGCACAGGTGCTGTGTGTCGTACAGGTGCTGTGTGTCGTACAGGTGCTGTGTGTGTCACAGGTGCTGTGTGTCGTACAGGTGCTGTGTGTCGTACAGATGCTGTGTGTCGTACAGGTGCTGTGTGTCGTACAGATGCTGTGTGACACAGGTGCTGTATGTGACACAGGTGCTGTGTGTCGTACAGGTGCTGTGTGTCGTACAGGTGCTGTGTGTCGTACAGATGCTGTGTGTCGTACAGGTGCTGTGTGTCGTACAGATGCTGTGTGACACAGGTGCTGTATGTGACACAGGTGCTGTGTGTCGTACAGGTGCTGTGTGTCGTACAGGTGCTGTGTGTGTCACAGGTGCTGTGTGTGTCGTACAGGTGCTGTGTGTGGCACAGGTGCTGTATGTGACACAGGTGCTGTGTGTCGTACAAGTGCTGTGTGTGTCACACGTGCTGTGTGTCGTACAGGTGCTGTGTGTCGTACAGGTGCTGTGTGTCGTACAGGTGCTGTGTGTATCACAGGTGCTGTGTGTGTCGTACAGGAGCTGTGTGTCGTACAGGTGCTGTGTGTATCACAGGTGCTGTGTGTGTCGTACAGGTGCTGTGTGTGGCACAGGTGCTGTATGTGGCACAGGTGCTGTGTGTCGTACAGGTGCTGTGTGTTGTACAGGTGCTGTGTGTATCACAGGTGCTGTGTGTGTCGTACAGGTGCTGTGTGTCTTACAGGTGCTGTATGTGACACAGGTGCTGTGTGTGTCACAGGTGCTGTGTGTCGTAGAGGTGCTGTGTGTGTCACAGGTGCTACTCGTCTGGTCACGCCGGAGAAACAGGGAGCCTTGTAAGCGGTTGTTGTAGCGACTGATTGGTCGGCTGCTAATTCACTAAACTATCACCCATACGAAGAGAATTACAATATTTAAAGTAACAATAATAAAAATGTTGAAATTCAAAAGGTATTTTTTTGAATTTTTGAAAATTTTTGTTTTGTTAAGCACTTTGGCCAATGTAAGGCATTGTTGGAAGGTGCTATATAAATACCTTTTAATTTGATTTAATTTGAAATACTGACTAAGTCCATATTTTATCAAAAGAGGAAGTATTAAAGGTAACAACTGCCATATTAATAGTTATTAACAATATTACTACTGCTACTACTAATTGTTGTTTACAGCTGCTGTGCTCTATTTAAGTTCTCAAATCTATGCTGTAAATGTTTTGCATACCTTGCATACCATACTGTATCTACGAGTGCTAGCAGTTAGAAAAATGTGTTTTCTTGACCATGAACTTGTGTGTGTGTGTGTGTGTGTGTGTATAAAATATATTTTGTGTACTTCAGTTTATGGTGATATCGGGTCATCTGATTTGTGACTAGGTGTACCAGTGACTATATATGGTATCACCTGTTTTCCTCTTATTGCTTGTTAGTGTGGTGTTGGTTGCCATGGATAGTGGGTGCCACATGGGTGTGGTCGGCATGGTAATGGCACATTGGGAACTATAAGAATCAGTCGGAGCACCTGAGGTCCCTTTAGCTCCCAGGTCGCCATGTCAGCCCTGACTTTGGACATCTGTATGTCCCCCTCAGCCAACCTGTTACCGTAGTCACAGCTTTCAGCGTGTGCTGGGTGTGTCCTGGTTCATTTATCACTCTCATCTGTACTTGGACTGGTTGAGCTGAAATCCTCTGGGTGATCTTCATCAGTTTTTAGAATCTTAACCAAGATGAAGCAGGTGGGGGTTATTTTTGTGTCTGTGCAGAGCCATAACAGTCCAGAATTCTTTGTCTCATTACATTTTGAGACATCATTACACATGGTTGAGGTTTCGAATGATCTTTAAAGTGAAAGACTTTGAATTGTTTGTTAAAACATACAGCAGACATGTAAAGCTATTTGGTAATTAGTTTCTAACTCTCCCTTAGAGGGAACGGGGGAAGACAAAAACACCATGACAAATTTTTGACACCATTGTGTCTCAGTTTTGGTTCAGGGATATTTTATTGCTCAGACATTTAGTGGAATATTTTTGGTTTTACTTTTGTGTGCAGACGAGGATGTGTGGCAGTAAGGTGTGGGAAGTGTCTTCTTGGTCTTTGATGTCAGTCACTGGCGTTTCCATTGCGTAGGCGTTTGGAGGAAACGAGTGAGGTCAAGTGGCTCTCTTTGTTGCACAAATGTTTGGTTTCTTTGCACGTTGGTATCGCTTGTGCATAGCACCTCCATCTTGGTTTCTCATGCAGCACTGGTCAAAGTTGACAGCTAATTGCTGTTGGTGTGTCTGTGCTATTCAGCATTTTTATGGTGACAGGGTTATGTAAATATCACCAGTGCATTTTTCCTATACACATGTATGAGTGTGTAATTATAAATTATATGTATACAAAAATATTTGTTTATTTGTTATTAGGTTTAAAATTGCTTATTCGTTTTATCTTGGTGAAGTAATATCTATAAAGAGTTTGTTTCCTGGTTGAGAGTTTTGAATAGTTTTATTGTGACTGTAAATGATTTTGGAGATTCCATTACAAGAATTCATAATATTCAGCTGTTATTACAGTATATTCAGAGGTTAACAACATGGTCCTGTCCCTGCCCTGTTCTAAATCTTTCAAATCAAGTCTTTCAAATGAAAAAAACTATCCCATTATGTAGGTGTAGTTGCCTTCAATGTGGAGTTAGTAATAAACAAACTGGCACATACTTCTTAGACCTTTTCTTTTCTAGCATTGAAACAAAATAACTGATTATCTACATGTTTCCAAAGAGATGAGAATTGTACATCATTGTTAATCATCACATTATTGGCTTCTGAAATGTTTAAATCTGTCAACAGCAAATTGCAGTTAAATTGCTCACTTTTTATTAATTATTGAATTTATTTAATTAAGCTGTGATTATCTTGACCAGTGTCAAAGACAAATCTGTAATTGTGATGATGAATATGGCCATTCACATAATCCCACATGTATAAATAATTTAAATGCCAATATTGCAAACCTGCCAATATTTTAATGCTTGCCAGTATTTATACATGTTACATTAAGGTACTATTTTCAATGCTAAAGTCATAATTAGGTCCTTTGTGGACTATTGTCAAAGTCCTGTTCTTGGCCTTGAATTTATTTTCTAACTGGGGAGGAAAACACTTTTCACATTTACACTTTATTTATCAAATTAATGTTTCCCATGAGCCTCTGGGAGGATCGTTCACCTCATGCTAATCTCATGCTAATGTTGTTGTATTTGTGTGTGTGTGTGTGTGTGTGTGTGTGTGTGTGTGTGTGTGTGTGTGTGTGTGTGTGTGTGTGTGTGTGTGTATATGTGTGTGTGTGTGTGTGTGTGCGTGTGTGTGTGTGTGTGTGTGTGTGTGTGTGTGCAGGAGCCGTTGGGGCCGTGTCCCTCTTCCCGGTGTCCAGAAGACCTGGCTATGGCACCATGGGGAAGCCCATCAAACTGCTGGCCAACTGCTTCCAGGTGGACATCCCCAAGATGGACGTCTACCTGTACGAAGTGGACATCAAACCCGAGCGATGCCCACGACGTGTGAACAGGTGCGGAACATGTGCACTTCACATCTTCTCTTGTTGTGTTTTCTCAGAAGAACTGAGGATGTGTGTGCTGCTCTTTCTTTCCACACACATGTTGTGTGTGGCTCCTTTGGAAATGGTGACTCATGAGATCTAGGAAATAGCTTTGATAGGCATATATTTAGGAAGACATACATTATTTTCTGATGTACCTTTATGCAACTGAATATCAAACCCAACTGCCCGGACACACTTCCTGATCTGTCTTCATTAACCCGTCCATGAGCAAGTCCTGTCTGTCTCAGTCCTGTCTGTCTCAGTCCTGTCTGTCTCAATCTGTCTGTCTGTCAACCTGTCTGGCCCCTCTAGGGAGGTTGTGGACTCAATGGTGCAGCATTTTAAGGTGACCATCTTTGGGGACAGAAGACCAGTATATGATGGCAAGAAAAGTCTCTACACAGCACACCCTCTTCCAGTGGCAACAGGAGGGGTAAAGTACACATATTCTCACAAATACAAAAATACAAAAATAAAAACTCATCAAAATAAACAGTAGTGATATACACTTGAGTTTCCAGTGTACAACATACTCTAAAGTTGTACCAGTAAGCTACCAAACCTGGTACTAACTAACCGGTATTATTCCCTATGCTGTATCACATTTCTAGAGACGTAATAAAAAATAAAAAATAAAAAAGTTTGAGTGATGTCTGGCTGGGCTATTGTAATCATACATGTTTGCATAAATTATTTATGAGCCCATGTACACTATAAATGTTAGAAGCATCTAACTAACATCTGGAGTGAAGTCAGTACAGTGAGTCAGTTTCAGAGTGGAAAAGTGGCTAACAGTACTTACTCATAAGGTTTTAGAGTAGTGACAAAGTCCAATGAAGAGACTCTGTGTCTGTTCAATCAGAGTTACTGTGGCAGGGAATCCGTCTAATCATATAAGCCCTTTTCATGCAAACACATGCTTTTCACAGCCAGATTCCTATTTCTGCAGGTGGATCTAGATGTGACACTGCCTGGCGAGGGCGGTAAGGACCGCCCCTTCAAGGTCTCCATCAAGTTTGTGTCACTGGTGAGCTGGCATATGCTGCATGAAGTTTTGACAGGTCGGAGTGGATCCGAGCCCCTGGACCTGGACAAGCCCATCAGCACCAACCCTGTCCACGCTGTGGACGTGGTACTGCGTCACCTTCCATCCATGAGGTCAGTGCTATCCAGCAGCTCAGCAGGAACTTGGGGAATCTAGAGGGAAATTAGCGTTTATTTGCCATGATTACTTTCCTTCAGATCTCCGTTGCAGATCGCTGAAACATAGTGGGGATTAAGTAACAGAGCTCGTGTTATGCTTCCTGTCTTGTGATCAGATGTAATGGTTTAATGAGATCAGTATCATTTTAGTTGCCAGATTGGGTTTGTGTTTGGACTAGCCGGCAACATGCTAGCGTTCACTGAATGGACTGCGTCCAGGTTGGAGAAGGTCTTGTTCCACTTGTTGAGTTTTTGCTCCTTGAATCATCAGGTACACCCCAGTGGGCCGATCGTTCTTCTCCTCCCCCGAGGGCTATGATCACCCCCTGGGGGGGGGACGGGAGGTGTGGTTTGGGTTCCACCAGTCAGTGCGTCCAGCTATGTGGAAAATGATGCTCAACATAGATGGTTAGTGCTGCATTACAGAAAACTGAGGAAATGAGATCTAGATGAGATCTTGCAATTTATCAACATCAAATGACCACAAAGCATTGTAGATCAATCCAATAATGTAGTCAGAATTGGATAAGAATTTGATTATTAGAGATTTTGAATGGCGTTTCAGGTTGAATGTAACCCGTCTGTTCTGTTTCTTCCTTTGGGTGCAGTGTCTGCTACAGCGTTCTACAAAGCCCAGCCAGTGATCCAGTTTATGTGTGAAGTTCTGGACATCCACAACATCGATGAACAGCCACGCCCTCTCACAGACTCTCACCGAGTCAAATTCACCAAAGAAATCAAAGGTGGGCTATGGTGTATGTCCAAATACTGTACTACTGTAATATCTGTAACAGCAATCTGAAAAGCCTTCACAAAAATACAAACCTTTTTGAGGTGTCTATCTTACAGTGGCTTGAAGTGTTCTTCATAGCTCAGGGGGCCTTAGCACAGACATTCATGCTTATCACCAAACACATCCCTGTACATAGTTGAAATTACACGTGCAGCTTCCGCCACTTGTTTTCTGCTGTTATTTTGTGTCTTCTCCAGGTAATGGCACAAACAGAGAGAGCGTTTGAGATAATGCCATAGTAGTTGTAGATCTGTGTTGTTCAGGCTAGCAAAATGTGTTTCAACACATCTGATCCATCCCACAGGTCTGAAGGTGGAGGTGACCCACTGTGGCACCATGAGGAGGAAGTATAGGGTCTGTAATGTCACCCGCCGGCCTGCCAGCCACCAGACGTAAGAACCTTTTACTGCAGCTGTTCTCATATTCATATTCATTTTTCCTAGTTTCTTATTTTTCAGTTAAAGCTAAAGTAAGTCAGAATTTGACTATATCTTACTTCAGTTGCATAAATAAATCTCCAAGTGTAACTGTTCTGTTTGTCTAGTCATGAAAGGTTCGACAAGGAGCTGCTTTGCTGTTCATTCAGAGTTTTCTTGAAGTGCTTGTCTCTTGATTTTATTCTGTATACTCATTCCAGAGCAGCCGCTCGCTGTATCCACAGATATCCGAACACTGCTAGTCGCTATCCCCAGGCACAAGGCTGTTCTCAGCCCTGAGAACCCCCTTCCTCTGACCGTCCCTCCCTGTCTGCCTGTGCTCACCTCCCTCCCCCACAGGTTTCCGCTGCAACTCGAGAATGGCCAGACCGTGGAGAGGACAGTGGCGCAGTACTTCCGAGAGAAATACAACCTTCAGCTCAAATATCCCCATTTGCCCTGCCTGCAGGTGGGCCAGGAGCAGAAACACACCTACCTGCCCCTGGAGGTGAGAGACTCTCACACCTTACTGTTCATCTTTAATAGCCCAGGCGGCTCACTCTGTGTCCCAGTGGGAGGAGACGGCAGCCGGCTTAATGTCCTCTCCAGCTCTTCATGTATGACTGTTCAGCTGTGGGACTGTTTAGTCTGTGTAGCTGTGGGTTCACACTCAAGTCACATTGGTCTTAGGGGGACAGTGAAGAGGACATCTTCCATGTGGACATTCCTAGAGGCTTCATAGTTGACTAAGCTAAAAATAAATACCCCAAACATGCACTTGCGACCACTTTGTGAACAGAGACAGGAGTTGCACAGGTTGGGGGAGGCACGTCTCCACTGCAACATTGTCCAGCATAGGCAACTTAATAATGGGTATAACCAGAACGTTAGTTTTCTGAGGCAATGCTGACAACCTGAATTATATGATCCTTGTGATGACTTTATCCTGGCTCTTCTGCAACTCCCTTTCCTGGCACTCATAATACACTCAGACGTCATATATTTATATATTTTCTGTTTCATTAGGTTTTCCGTCAGTTCTGTCTTTTGCCTGAGCTCTGCTATTTCTCTAATTATATTAGTCTAAATTAGTTTTGCCTTCTTGCAGGTATGTAATGTTGTTGCTGGCCAACGTTGCATAAAGAAACTCACAGACAACCAGACATCCACCATGATCAAAGCCACGGCCCGTTCTGCCCCAGACAGGCAAGAGGAAATCAGCAGATTGGTGAGCATCTCATCACCCCCTAGTGGCCAGAAGATGTAGCTGCGTTCTCAAAAATGTCCCCTACGCAATCACACTAGGAAGTGACAAACGAACAGCCAACCATTCATTTCTAATAAGAGTAGGCGATTAGCCCCAAGGGACAGGACTACAAGTGACACATCAAATTGGGACTTTCTCAACTATATGCAAAGTAGGTATGCGACAGTCACTTTTTGGTGATTTAAACATTTAAACTCCTTCAGCCAATCGTATGGCATGCATTCAGTGTACTTAGAGGCTACCCCTACAATATTTGTTCCCACTTGTATTCCTGTTCTGTTTCTGCGCAACAGCTTTGAGAAGAAACGTACAACCTCACTTTCATCTTTAACCAGTATATGTACATGTATTTCCATCTACAGGAGTAATTCCCAGTTCAGTTACTATGTTGATATTTAAAGAACTTGTCATAAAATGAAGAGATCTTCCCTCCTGAACCATTTTTATCATCTTCCATGTGAATCCCCCCCCCCCCCCCACCCCACCCCTAAAGGTGCGCAGTGCGAACTACGAGGCGGACCCGTTCGTACAGGAGTTCCAGTTCCGCGTGCGTGATGAGATGGCCGAGGTCACAGGTCGCGTCCTGCCCGCCCCCATGCTGCAGTACGGCGGCAGGGTGAGCTCTGAACACTTCCTGGTACCTTCTCCCCTTTCAATCACATTTGTGTTTGCGTGTGTGCGTTCGCACGTGTGTGAGTGCATGCTTGTGTGTGTGTGTGTGTGTGTGTGTGTGCTGTTGCATTCAGACAGGCATGGGGTGTGTAGTGTGGGTGGAGCTTTCCTATGCATTTTTGTTTTGACTACACCTGAGTATTTGTGCACGTGTAATAGGGGTAACATGCGACTTGCATACAAAACTCATACAATTTTATAATGTCATGTCTTCTGAAGTGGTAACCTCATTCATGGCTAGATGTAGACACAGTTCAGCTGCTGTAGAAACAATCATAAAATTCCCACCTCAGCATCTGTATTTTGTATGTGGCTAAATACAATCTGAGATTTACACGAATTTACATGCTTTACTACACAAAGAAGAACTGGAGGCGGAGGGGGGGGGGGGGGGTGTTTACGAGAGTGTTTGTACTGTAGATTACATCCCGTTGTGTGTGTGTGTGTGTGTGTGTGTGTGTGTGTGTGTGTGTGTGTGTAGAATCGTACAGTGGCGACTCCGAGCCATGGTGTATGGGACATGCGGGGGAAGCAGTTCCACACGGGTGTGGAGATCAAGATGTGGGCCATCGCCTGCTTCGCCACTCAGAGACAGTGTCGGGAGGAGATCCTCAAGTACGTGTTCTCTCCTCCCTGATCTTATATAAATGTTACTTATTTAATTTATTACATAGCGATTCTTTCACAGTGTGTTCAGCTGATCGTAGTGAAATAATTCTTCACACCAAAGATGTTGCAGCTGGACAGAATTTTCACATTTGCTCAGAACTGCACCGTTCTCCCAACCCCCAGACCTCTCTCCTCTCTCTCCTTCTCTCTCTCCCTCTCTCTCCTTCTCTCTCTCTCTCACTCTCTCTCCTTCTCTCTCTCTCTCCCTCTCTCCTCTCTCCTTCTCTCTCCTTCTCTCTCTCTCACTCTCTCCCTCTCTCTCCTTCTCTCTCTCTCTCACTCTCTCCCTCTCTCTCCTTCTCTCTCTCTCTCCCTCTCTCCTCTCTCCTTCTCTCTCCTTCTCTCTCTCTCACTCTCTCCCTCTCTCTCCTTCTCTCTCTCTCTCACTCTCTCCCTCTCTCTCCTTCTCTCTCTCTCTCCCTCTCTCCTCTAAAAATAAATTCACCGGTTTAAAATATAGTCTCCCGTTAAAAAAATTTTGCCATTTGGGTCCGTATCCAGTTAATCAGGAATGTGATTGGGTCCGGACAGGACGGCGTTCGGGTCCGGATCCGGACCGCGGTCCGCCATTTGGTGATACCTGCTCTATATTGTATAATGTATATACAGTATATATTCCAGCTCAGTGCTTTGTCTCCCCCTGCTGGTGTACAGGAGCTTTACAGATCAGCTGCGGAAGATCTCGAAGGACGCGGGGATGCCCATCCAGGGCCAGCCGTGCTTCTGCAAGTATGCGCAGGGAGCGGACAGTGTGGAGCCCATGTTCAGACACCTGAAGAACACCTACGCTGGCCTGCAGCTCATCATCGTCATCCTGCCCGGGAAAACACCCGTCTACGGTAAAGACTCACCATACCTGCGCCGCTGCTACTGCCTGGGCACTTTGGCAAAGGCATATCACTCTATTTCCTGAGAAGTGTTTGTCTACAGCAGTGTCCCACTACACACACACACACATACACACACACACACACACACACACACAAGCTTTTTTTGGTTTGTCTAGGTAACATTTGATTTGTTCATAAAAAGATGAAATATGAACATGTTTAGATCTCTGTGTTTCCACAGCGGAGGTGAAGCGTGTAGGAGATACCCTCCTAGGAATGGCCACTCAGTGTGTGCAAGTGAAGAACGTGGTGAAGACCTCCCCACAGACGCTCTCCAACCTCTGCCTCAAGATCAACGTCAAACTTGGTGGCATTAACAACGTCTTGGTCCCTCATCAACGGTACGAGTACACAGACATCACACAGCAGGTCGACGGGCATAGGACTCGTAGTGTGCGGGACTCGCTGTGTGCGGGACTCGTCGTGTGCGGACTCGTCGTGTGCGGGACTCTGCGTGTGCGGGACTCGTCGTGTGCAGGACTCACTGTGCGTGGGACTCGTCCTGTGCGGGACTCATTTTGGAACACATGCATCTTTTTGCGTTCCCAGACCGTCAGTGTTCCAGCAGCCTGTCATCTTCCTGGGAGCCGATGTCACTCACCCTCCAGCTGGAGATGGCAAGAAGCCTTCAATAGCTGCAGTGAGTCTGTCTCTCTCTCTCTCTCTCTCTCTCTCTCTCTCTCTCTCTCTCTCTCTCTCTCTCTCTCTCTCTCTCTCTGTCAACATTCTGGCATACTCACAGAAAACATATTCCTTATTATATTCAAAATCTTTAATACATTACATGGATTGGTGTGTGTGTGTGTGTGTGTGTGTGTGTGTGTGTGTGTGTGTGTGTGCGTGTGTATAGGTAGTGGGCAGTATGGATGGCCACCCGAGTCGGTACTGTGCCACGGTGCGAGTGCAGAGGCCCCGGCAGGAGGTGATCCAGGACCTGGCCTCCATGGTGCGGGAGCTGCTCATCCAGTTTTATAAGTCCACCCGCTACAAACCCACACGCCTCATCTTCTACCGGGACGGGGTGTCTGAGGGACAGTTCCGCCAGGTCAGGCCTGCTAGCGTTTGTTGCCATAGGAGATGCATGTCTCAGATACACTTTATGTTGTTTCTCAAGTCTTGGAGAATGATACAGCCATATAACAGAATTCTAAAGTCAAAACGACACCATGACTTGTACTGAATAGTTTAACATGTCGTAATGCTAATCATTCCCTACACGTTTCCATATCTGATAGCAGTGTTTTGGGTGTCGACGCTGTGGAATATCACTCTAGGTGCTGTACTATGAACTGCTGGCCATCCGTGAGGCCTGCATCAGTTTAGAGAGAGAGTACCAGCCCGGCATTACCTATATCGTTGTCCAGAAGCGCCACCACACGCGCCTTTTCTGTGCTGACCGTAACGAGAGGGTGAGTGTTCACAGAGGAGTGTCACCAAACTCTCATGCACCTTACTCTACCTCCTTCTTTCTTCCTGTTTTCTTTTGTTCTCAGTTCTCAGTCGTCATGCCTTTACTTTCTCTCTCCCTTCCCACCCTTTCTCAGGTCGGACGGAGCGGTAACATCCCTGCTGGTACTACGGTGGACACTGACATCACCCATCCATATGAGTTTGACTTTTACCTCTGCAGTCATGCTGGAATCCAGGTATATTAATATCAGGTGGCCCTTTATTCATAAAATGGCATCGGTGTATGACAGGAACACCTATATGAGTTCTGATATGTAGCTGTTTGAAGTACTAAATATGAGGAACAGCAAGAAAACGTTTATGTCGTGTCATAAGCTTTTCGTCGAGGCCACACTGATTCGGATGGACTGTCCTGCGCAGGGTACGAGCCGCCCATCACACTACCACGTGCTGTGGGACGACAACTGCTTCACAGCGGACGAGTTCCAGCTGCTCACCTACCAGCTGTGCCACACTTACGTGCGCTGCACGCGCTCCGTCTCCATCCCTGCACCCGCCTACTACGCCCACCTGGTGGCCTTCCGCGCCCGCTACCACCTGGTGGACAAGGAGCACGACAGGTGGGGGAGATCGCCGCCCTTTCTGCTGCTCGGGCTTCAGGCTCCGCTCTTCCAATCAATTTTTATATACGGTGTTTTGTTGTTGATTTTGACAATGTGTGTATGTGTTGTTGTCTTTACAAGCCCAATGTTTGTTCTGGTTGTGATTTATATCATTCTTGTGCATCTAAAATTATTTTAGTGTTCATGAAAATAAGCCCTCCTCCTTGAAAGATGTCTGTGTAAGAGTTGTTTGGGGTTTTTTCTTCTTCTTGGGGGCGTGGTTTGCCTATTTGCCTATCACAGCCACAAAGGGTGCAATTGAAACAAGCAGGGCATTTATTCATTCATTCATTCATTTGCCAATCGGTAAACTGCGTATTAGAAGTATGGGCAGTCTGGGTAAAGGGCAGAATTTCTCCTGGGAGGGCAGACCTGAACAGCTCAAGCCTTTGGGATATTTTGCTTGTATGCAAATCCCAATTCAGCTTTCTGCAATTAAATACCTTAAACTGCACTTCATAAACAAAGGCTTTAAGAATTGGTATTATTGTGACGCTGGGCACAGGGAGACAGACGAGGCACGAGTCCGCTGGTTTCGACCAACAACGTCACTTTATTATACAAATAACAAAGCGCAGATAGCGCACACAAAACACACGTTAGCAACGAACGTGGTACATTTAGACAACGACGAGCACAGGACACCCCGCGAACGCACATTAATAGACAAACCACATAAACCCCAAGTGATGACGAGACGAGCCACAGGTGAGGATTATCACAAGACATAACCGCACCCACGGAGATCCACAGACGCAGACGAGTAGACGCAGACGACGTAAACACACGCCCAAAGGGAGGGTTCGGGGACCGCAACGTGACAATTATTAGTCCAAATGTGGAATATAATCAAGTACATTTCAGGTTAATAAGTTAGTTTAGTTCAAACCACACAATCACATGACTGTGAGACTGTGAGAATAGCCATGTGGTAGCTGAATGTTCAGTAGTTCAGTAGATGTGAATAATAAAGAGATCCCAACCTTTTATTTATTTATTTTTTGCACAGAAACAAGTTATTTTTTCGATTATTAGGTATCTTCCACATTATTTTGCCTTACTCTTTCTCCCTCTGTTTCTCTCTCTACACCTCTGTCCTCCCCCTCTCCCCCAGTGCGGAGGGAAGTCATGTGTCTGGGCAGAGCAATGGCCGGGACCCACAGGCTCTGGCCAAAGCCGTGCAGATTCACCACGATACCGTGAGGACCATGTACTTCGCCTAGTCCTGCCTTCACAGCTGCCCAACTCCTGGCATCATGAACACAGCTGAAGAAGGCTCCTCCCAGTCGCACTGGCACGCTGCCTGCCTGCTAATACACACTGAACGTAACTAAATACAATGGGAGGGGCAGGATTAACACGGTTATGCAATAGAATAGAAGAAACAGCCAGTCTCCTAATATCTCCTCCACACACCCCTGCTTTCTCCTCTTCTTGTGTTGACTAGCGAGTACCTTAGAGAGCAGTTATGTACTGTTATTTATTAGCACTGAGTTTGTTTCGGTCTGTCTCTTTAACGTCATGGAGCCCTTCTTAATGTTAAGTCAGGTGAAACTAGGTAATTAGAGTATTTAGATTGCTCAAGGATGAATGCTATTACAAAGGTCATGCAGTTTCAGTCTGACTTACTGGCGGAACACCAATAGGGGGCAGTATTGCACATCATAGCTGGTCAATCGCAACACGATCTGTAGCTGCTTATAAATGTATCCCTTTACGTTTGTGCTGATCTTAATAACATTAATATTATTTAAACTGATTCCTAGGCTTCTGCCAAAGGATATTGAGCTTTGGCCATTGAGAAACATCTCATTGGCCTTTGACATACAGTACATCTCATGCTGACCATGCAACCTCTACTTGTTCTTCTGGGCTGTAGGATAGTATTTTTAACGTTAAGCATTGGGGGTCCTGATCCGTCATCTCTGAAGCTGTGCTCTGAGACACCCGATATGGGTAACGTGCCCTCACACTCTTACTGAAACTAGGCCCAGCTGTGATCCTGACAGGCGTTTTAGTTTCATTTATTATTTTTTTTATGCCTGTTTCTTCTTTTTGAAAGACTGAGGTGCACATGCCCAAGCACTGAGAAACAGACTGTTGTTTGTTTGTTTGTTTATTTGTTTCCCTTCCCAACTCCCTTTTTGAGCAAGCAAAGAGTGACACATTAGCTAGGGACTGCAGGCTCACCTAATGACCAACCTGAGAACATCCGTTACACTCAACCCAAGGTCAGTCAAAGATTTCTGCTCAGAGAGGTGTGTGGGGGGTGTGTGTGGGGGCGTGGATGCATGCTTATGCGCATGTGAGAGAGTGTGTGTGTGTGTGTGTGTGTGTGTGTGTGTGTGTGTGTGTGTGTGTGTGTGTGTGTGCGTGCGCGCGTGTGTGTGCGCGCGTGTGTGTGTGTGTGTGTGTGTATGTGCGTGCATGTGTGTGTGTGCGTGTGTGTGTGTGCGCGCGTATGTGAGTGCGTGTGTGTGTGTACACGTGTGTATTGACCATGTCACTTTTCTGCACCTCTCTGTGCCAGTGTCTGGTTGGGTCTGCCATTTGGTACTGAGTAACTAAACTGACACACCTCTAAATGAATGGTGAATGGCCTATATCTCTGCATACTCACTTTGCAGCAAGTTGATGAAGATATTTATTGCACATCTTAAATCCTTTTATAGTATTTATCGAATATATTGCTTATTTCAAACATCTTTAGAACATCTATAAATTATCCAAATTAAGTTATCATTGATGTTTTCACACCTTTTTATTGCTTTACTTTTAACATTATATAATTTGGTCCAAAATTTTGAGTGCAATAAGCCAATGGTTGTGGTATACTGTCCAATATACACCACCTGATTGAGATTTTAGTAGAAAACACTAATGTGGCATTTTACAAATGACTTTTAATTTTAGGAAAGGCCGGAATTTTCATTTATACTGGTAAGGCCAGCTTTTGGAGTTTGGAGAGTTCTAGTACCTTGTCTTCTTAAAGAATGGCTAAAGAAGTGATTAGCTTTTTTGGGGGATATGCTTCATGTGAAGACATTGGGTATTTGTAGAGATTTGAGACAAAGTGCCTGGAAACATCTAGAGACGTTTAAGTCCCTGTGCCATTTAACCTCATCCTGCATTTGTTAAAAAGTTTTTAAGATCTTGGACCGAACTTATTCTTTAAAACATGAAAAACTATTGAGCTGACCACGCTAAGTTGATCCTTCTCTCTTATGAGAGATCCCAGCACACAAAAGGAATTTACCTTTATATTTTAATTGACCTGTGAAACAAAATGCCTTTTTTTCATTTCTTTGTTTCTTTGTTGGCCCTTGTTTATCTGTATGGCGTCATTGATCTTTCTCCTCCTCCAGTGACGGTGGTGAAGCCTACATGGCAGAACCAGCAAGTGCACTTTTCAAAAGTAAATGAATTTCTCATGCCCTTTTTATGTAGTTTATCACACTTGGACCAAAGATGCTGACAAAAAAATGATCAAAGTTAGCAGCCGCCAGTTAGCATTATGCAAATAATATCTTGCTCATTGGTGGCCCCTAGGCATTGTTCCACATTATCTGTTGGTCTTTGTATAAGTAAACCTCTACTTACAACTTATCAAAAATAAATCAGACATTTTTGTTCTGTATTAGAACGCCACCAGCAAACAAGTGGGTGTAAGGAATATTATGATAAATTACTATTTAATATTTCTGTCCTTGTTGTGCTTAGGAAGATGGTACAAGCTTTCGCCCTGCACTTTCACAGTCTCGTTATCAGGGCCATAAGCAGGTTCTCCTGCAGTCTACGCAGATTAAGCCAATGTGCCTCAGTGGTTGAGGGTGACGGTATACGTCACCTCCGTGCCATGGCCCCATGATACCAGAGAATCCTGTTTGCAGAGGTGGTCTTTGTGAGGGGTGATTACAATATTATTGCACTTAATTGTTGTAAACCGCTGTATGGTCTCAGTCTGGGCTGTGTGCCCAAGGTGCTAATGGGTGCGGTGCTGTATGTTAGAGGCTTGGTCTCACCCACCATCCCCTCTTTAGTCCACAGCCAAACGTTACCCCTTGTTATGAGTTTCCCATCTGGATATTAAATGGATGGAGATCTTGGGTGTGGAGCTTGGGTTTTAAGGTGGAGCTGTTGGGATATTGCATCAAGAACACTTACAACATGTTATCTTAAATATCAATGTTTTAGAGATAAAACAACAGTACACAAATGTCCCTGTACCTTGACTGGTGGATGAATCAACACATGCTTATGGTCTGAAGGAACCCCTCTCCTTAGGATTGCACTGTAGTGATGAAGATATTGTAAGTAATGAAAATGTATCGTATCTATGTTTCTTCCATAAATTCAGGCACAAATAAATTTTATACATTTACCTTGCTGAGACTGCCATCTCATTGGCCAAGATGGCAATAAATGACGATAATCTTTTGGCTATTTTTAGGTGACGTTTTGTTCATTTTTATAGATGACATTAAATCATAGTTTCTCCTAAAACAAAATGGTGGCATGACTTATGAACAGCTGGCCCCTTACACAATAATAATTAGAAATTCATGGAGGTATGTCATCACGAGTTACTTCATGAGATACATGCAGCACATAACCACCATGACTCATCACAGTGTTCGAGAATGGCCAACATGAATGAATGATCCAATATTCCACCAGTGTCCAAAGATCTCTATGCATTTGTTTATAACTGCTGGTTCAGAACAATGGAATAATGATGGAGTCTGTACAGTTTGAAAGGCCCTGACTCAATGTGAACGGACCTGGACTCACTGTGAAAGCAGATAATGTTGGGGGGGGTGATTTAAAAGCAGTCTGTAAGCACATCTGCAACTGTGCTGTGTGAAAAGCATATCTGATTGATGGTGAATGGCATGTGAATATTATTTCATACATTTGAGCATGATTGTTACTTCTCTAGCACTACCAGCATTTCATTTTACTTGAAAAAATAGATCAATCTACAGGGCAATGCATCCCTACTTGTATGATATAGGAATTGTGATTTTTGTTCATATATGATCACTCATTCTGTAGTACACAAATTCTGTCTTCGCAAGTTGCCACAGAAATAGTTGCTACAGCCCAGTAAATCAGGTGTTATATGTCAGGGTGGAGCAGTAATTATTGTGAGGGTGGAGCAAAAACTGTGATCTAATACACTCCACCCTTCGGCTAAAAGCTGGACTAATGGATGCCTTGGCTCAAAGCGTTTTTCATTCAGAGCAGAAGTATATTTGTATATTTAAAGAATTGATCTGTATAATGCACACCACTTATTTTTTGCTAATAAAGCCTATGAGAGATAAAAGATAATATAACATTAATAATGAAACTGTCTAATATTAATCGGGTTAAAATGCAATAGACTGTTGACTTGCAGATTTATTTTGTCTTGTTTGTGAAACTGAATATTGTTTCTGAGGGTAGCCACATTTTTCTGTGTGTTGGAATTGTTTTAGGAAGCACATGTCCAACTGATGCATGAACCCTTCTTTTCCCCTCACTTTGTCTTTGTACTTGTTTCTTGAACGTGCAGACACCACCTAATTTTTTAGGGCATTTGAAACAAATATAAAACTGCCCTACTGCCCTTTAGAAGTCATTGGATTTATGTCATGATAATTCATGTGACGTTTTTGACAACTTTATAAATGATTTTGACCCCTTCACACACACCAGGATTGATTGATTGATTGATTGTTGTTTGTTTGTATTCCATCAGAAAGTGGAGAGAAAGATTCATGCTGAGGGGAGATTTGTTAGTGGAATGTGCCTTTTATGATGGTGCTGATCTCAAACTAGTAAATAAAGAACAAAAATATTTTACAATGTTCAAAGGGTACAACAAGCCTCTGTCTACATTGAAGTATATATCGATACATGATATACTGTACAATGTGTGTATGTGTTAAAAGTATGTGTAGCTGTATGTTTTTATTTGCCAAGGAATTTGTCAATATACTAGGCTTGCCAGTTAAATTTTGTCAAGACCAAACTGACCAGAAGTGTCTGTGGTTCGACTTTAGAGTTCTTGGCATGTCATGACTGTTTAACTGCACTGACGAACCTGACATCAGGAAACCAGTCCCCAGTTCTTTGGTTTTATGTAATTTCACATTGTCACATCATTGTCAGTTCACTGCAAAGTTCTTAATTAGACTCAAACCAAATAGCAATAACCAAAGTGGTTTTTCAGCGTATTTAAATATTTATGGCTTGATGTCCTGACAGGGGCAACATAACTTGGTTGGAAACTTGCTACATTTTCTGTGACATCCGTTATCATTAATTTAATCAAAGTGCATTTATTTAAACAAATTTTGAGCGGGTTCCATAGATCTTAATGGAATCTTAATGGATCTTGATAGCTTTGGCTTTCGCCTGAGCTAACACCAAGTTTAACTGAATAAAAATAAAAAACATTTGTGTTGAAGTCATGACTAACTTAGATTGTAGCTGAATTACAGTTACCTCGGGATTTTCGTGTCCCTCATCCATGAACTGAACCTAAATACATGTTTGGGAGGTGGGGATCATTTTATTAAAGCAATGGCCTGGATCAGATGTTCAGTCTATAGGTCAGTGCTCCAGCTCTGTAGTGCCATGTCAGTATCCAGACAGGATTTCATGGATTGGTCAGAAACTGGAACTCGCATTCTGGTGGAACTGTTTAATTTGGTTACATCACAAGGTTCTTGCATGATGGAACTTTGTCTCGTTCTTGAAATCTGACCATGTATCTAATTATGATCTTTCATGGAGCCCTTTGGTTGTTTTAAGTGATTGTCAATATTTCCCATATTTTAATAAAAATGTGTGTGTGTGTGTGTGTGTACTATGTATGTATGATTACACACACACACTATTATATAATATTATATAGAAATATTATGTATTTTCATGAAAAAAAATGTGTTCTTACACATTTCTTATCTTAATTTTAATTTTAATTTTGGCTGATGAAACATCTTCAACACAGTACAACATTTTATTAACAATTTTTTTCCAGTTATTATCCAAATGTAAATGATCACATATTGAGTGATAACCTAAAAGTGATTATCAAAATATGGGAAATCATAATCATAGGGCTCTTATTCAACTTGTAATTAGCACACTCAAAATTATCATTAGGCACAAAAGTGCAATTTTTTTATTACTGTGGCTAAATAAACAGTTTACTGGACATACCTGACAAAGAATTTAAGGCACTTTGTGCAATACACAATAACAAATTGACCACAAAAGCTGAAATAATATACCACCAGTTGCACTGCCAGTAATTCCATCATAATTCACTGCCTTAACGTATTGTTGCAGTGTTTTGCCATACATCCATGTGGAAGAAACAAAATTAAAGTCAAGTGTTTTGCAAGAATTCAAATAAAGTGAAAGTGCCATTGAAGAAAAATGTGCAGATGATGGAACTTTAAATGAAAAAGTTACACTTTGAAATGCCTAAAATATTTTTGGTAACACTATAACAGCCTTAATGATAGTCAATAATTTTTTTTTTATAGACACTTAAAAATGCTGCAGTTTGAATAAATAAATACATTACTTAGTAAGTCAACAGGCACATGGTCAAGGTCATATAAAAATAGACACACAAATGCTACAGCATAGAGTTCTTACAATAATTATGACAGCTTAACTAAATTTGAAGACTGAATGGTACATTTACTTGTAAAGCAAATCCATAGTATTTAAAGATCATGCAGCCTCCAGCCTGCCTCCAGTGAGTGGACTCCATTCTCATAATCCTCTTACATGTTCCCAATTTCCTGTTTACTAAGTTCACCTGTGTCTCCCTTAGCATCTGTCTAGTATTTCCAATGCTTCATTATTCTTATTTATCTCTTTATGTCTTTTGGATCTATGTCTGGTTACTCTGTTTTTGCCCTTTTGCCTGTCCCATGTCTATGTCTATTTTTGAATTGCCCTGTGATTGGATTCATTAAACCTGTTTCATTCAACATGTGTTTGACTTCACTTTTGCCCAGTGAACCTGATAGAAGACTTCACCACTTAATTGAGTTGGCAGGATCTGATTGTGTACCAGACACCCTGGTAGCCCAACATCACTTACTGGGTCACCGCCATTTATGCCTCGAGTTCATAGCTGATATAGTTGAGGAATTGTCAAGGTAAAAACAGATGCAGGTCAACAGTCTCTACTACTGAGAGAAAATGGATGAGTGATAAAAGGCTTTTATTACCATGTCTAGATACTATGCATAATAGATTTTGCCATATGGCCTTACCGACCACCCCTCAGTGCTATTGCTGCCCTACTCACGCAGCAATACTTAAGGGAAAACCCCATGCACTCTATTGAAACTTCATTGGTAACTTTGGCTACCTTCACTGGTGCTCAATTAAAACATCCTGACCTACAAGTCCCATTTCTAGTACAGGTGGAAGCTTTGAAGAGAGGAATAGAGGCAATGCCCTCTCAAGGTTAGGTTCTCCCCCAGAATTACATCCTATAACCTTCGTCTCTTGCAAATGGTATTCTGCTTAGCACAACTATGAAGAGGAGAACAGGGAGCTGCTTGCCATCAAGCTGGCATTAGGAGAGTGGCATCATTAGGAGAGTGGCATCATTGGTTAGATCATTCTAAACAACCATAAGAACTTGGAGTGTCTAAGGCAGGACAAACACCTCTGCAACTGGTCTGCTGGTCTTTTAACCAGTCCCATTTCCAGATTACCTGCAGACCAAGAGCGGTAAAACTGATGCCCTCTTCAGAATTCATAATCTGGATCAGTCCAATTGTGCTTCCAAGTGCTTTCCCATTCTTCCTCCTGATTGTGTCATAGGAGCCATTCTGTGGTACTTTGATGAAGACCAATACAATTCCAAGGCCTCCAACATTTTGTCCTGGACTAATTAGCTGAACTCATTCCTCACTCTTCTCCTCAGGTCACCCTGGTGAGGTGAAAACACAGCAATTATTGTCTCACCATTAGTGGACATGGTAAAGGATATTTTTGTAACTTCCTGCTCAGACTGCACCCAGGCAAAGGCTCCCTGTACACTGCCAGTCGGTAAACTTGTTCCCCCACCTACACGAGAGTGACCCTTGCTATCCCCACATTGCTGTAGATTTTGTTGTGGTTCTTCCCCAATCGTATGGTAGCACTGCTATTCTCACTGTAGTGGATTGATTCTCTAAGGCATTGAGGTTTATCCTACTACCTGCTCTCCCCTTAACCCCTTGAAACTTCAGAAGTCGTATTCCAACAGGTGTTCAGGTTTCACAGGATACTGGAAGACACACTGTCTTACGAAGGACCTCAGTTTGCCTCCCAAGTATGGGAGTCCTTCATCGAGAGATTGGAGGTGAACATTCGCCTAACCTTGGGTTACCATCCTCAGAATAACAGAACTGGGAAAACAAAACTCTCTAGTCCAGTCTGCCTGTCACTGGCCTAACTCCTTTCCAGTGTGCATTAGGCTTTCAGCCACCATTTGTTCCATCCTATCCAATGTCAATCTCCACTCCGGCTATGGATTCATGGATAGAGATAAGGGAACAAGTCTGGAATAACATTCACTAGCATCTAGAGCTGGCCATCAGACAATTCAAGCAGGCATGGTCCTGCTCACTCCTACCAGGAGATCGGCTGTCCCCTCAGGACCTTCACCTATGGGGAGTTTTAAACTGCAGTCCCATTATCTGGGTGGAGAAAGAAATCAATGACATCACTTACAAATTGAAGTTGCCACGTTCGTACCATGTCTCCCCTTCCTTCCACGTGTCGCTCCACAAGGCGTATGTTGCATGCCCATTGTGCAGTCTGCGTACTGAGGAGTGATTCACAGATCTCCACTTTATACTGTATGGTCCTGGACTATATGATTGTTGTGTCAAGATCGGGTACCTCATGGACTGGGAGGGTTATGGTCCAGAGGAGTTCTATGGAGTTCTACGGAGGGACATCCTTGAGCTTCCTCTCAGGTCTGAAGCTTCCACCATGACTCCAGTGGACAACATTGCTCATACTCGTTGTGTTCATTACCAGTCCCCTGTTTATTAAGTTCACCTGTGTCTAGTTTTCTATATTTCCTGTGTATTTAAACCTTGGGGAAGTCTCAGCCAGCATTTGTCTTGCATTTCTAAGTCATTGTTCTTGGAACCTGTTTATGTCTTTTGAATCTGTGCCTGGTTATTTTGTTTATGTCCCGTTTATTGTTTTTGGATTACCCAGTGATTGGACTGGAACCAGTGTTCAACTGCACTTCTGCCCACCAAACCTTACAATCTGAGCATCTGAGTGGCATTATAACCAGCCAAAAACTACCACAATGATCTTCTATGCAGGATACTGAAAGATACTGCAACAATTTATATATAAATTAGTATAATTATTCAAACTGCAGTATTTATCGATTTATCCAAAACAATTATATAATTTTGAATAGCATTAACAAACTATAAGTTAATGATTAAAATGCTGTTTATTGGGTCATGGAAATATAAAGTGTTACTAATATTTTTTATTAGCGTGTTCAAGTAAAAGGACTTTGGAGTGGGCAAAAAAGAGAAAGAACTAAAATGTAGCTGAATCTACATCATACACTATGGAAGAATACATTAACACCAAAAATAACATTTTCTACATAAATATGCCTTCACTGGATTGTAGAAGGACTGTTGTTCATTAAATGTTCACAGTGTGTACAGCAGCCCCTGTTGATGTCCCAGATGTGCTTGTAGCACTCTTTCAATATCATGTGACTGTCATTATGTATTATTCTCTGGCCTACTATCCCTGTGATAAAGTGCTATTAAAATAATTTCACAAGATGGTAAAAAAATAATAATAAAAAAAACTTCCACAGTAATATTTAAATGCTTAATAGGCAGCTATGAGTATTTAAACTATCAAACATGATCAGATGTTTTGGAGGGTAGTGGTAAATAATAAAGATTGAGTACTTTGAAGTACACATGCTACATGTGTGTACCATCCCTTTGGGGCGCTGGCTCTGATGGGTCCTCAGGTGAATCCTCTGTG
The DNA here is from genome assembly GCF_052324685.1 of Brachyhypopomus gauderio. Classification (NCBI taxonomy): domain Eukaryota; kingdom Metazoa; phylum Chordata; class Actinopteri; order Gymnotiformes; family Hypopomidae; genus Brachyhypopomus; species Brachyhypopomus gauderio. The sequence continues at coordinate 654,712 of NC_135216.1, read as the reverse complement.
GCAGGAGTATCAGCCATCAAAAAGGAATCTGTTGAGCGGTCACTGATCCTCAAAGGTGCTAAACGGTGGAGATTGCTGGGACTCCAGGGGAGGTACCTTTGTGCTCTCTGGGAAGGGGCCACACTGGTGTCAGCCTCTGCTTCTGTTAACCATGGAGGGGGAGGGGCGTCCATCTCTGGCATGAATGCCGGGTTCTCCACACCTGCTACAGGAAGGGTATAAGTATGACGGTTAACTATGAAGGGTATAAGTATGACAGTTAACTATGTAGGGTATAAGTCAAGTCAAGTCAAATTTATTTATGTAGTGCTTATCACAACACATGTTGTCACAAAGCAGCTTTACAATCGTATGTGTCCAGATCCCTAATGAGCAAGCCAGAGGTGACAGAGGCAAGGAAAAACTCCCTATGATGGTGGGGATTAGGAAGAAACCTCGGGAGGACCAAGACTCAAAAGGGAACCCATCCTCCATTGGGCGGCCCGTTAGCACAAGTCTGTGGTGCGCAGGATGGTTCTACAGTTAAAGTTAAGGTTCTTGTTCCCAGGCCAAGTAGTCACAGTCCCTTCGGTGCAGATGGTGAGCCTCAGGTATAAGTATGACGGTTAACTATGAAGGTATGACATTCCTCAGTCAATAGCAACCATATATCTACCAGAAATAGATAATGGCAACTTCACATGCAAGTTTCCCCTTAGAAGTGCATATAGCCTAAATTGGACTAAGATAAAAGTTGAAGTACTTTTCACTTTTCATTTTTTGCTCACCTTTCAATGTTTGAGTGCCTCTCATTAGAGAGCTGCCACCTCTGGCCCCACCATCTACACTGCAGGTACTGTCTGCTTCTGAGAACTCAAAATCTGCACAAGAGATTCCAGAGTAAAGAGAGTGAACGTCCCCTGACAGCCATGAACGTGACGTGAAGAACAGTAATAAAACATGATACCTTCATCTCCATATGGATGTTTTTTGCTTTTATCTGGCGTCTTGCCATTAGACATCTGGAAATAAACAAAATTGTTAGTGTGGCCTCTAATAATGTATACACAATGTGTTTTTATTGGAAGGATTATGTGATTTCTTATTTTTTTCATACTTTATGATTTGGGTCTTTCTTGGGATGCTTTGTGATTTTCTTGGCAGGAGTAACCCCCATCTTGGCCGATTTGAAGGACTCCAGCCGACTCCTCATGGTTCTCTGGAAGATCTCCTGCACCTCGTCCTCACTCTGGTTGATTCTGAAGTTATTACGGCTGTACTTGTGACGGTGCTGTGAAGAGACATCACTATAATGGTTCATGGTTTGTGTGTTAGAATGACGCATGTGTGAGTGAGAGAGAGTCCACATACGTTTTTCCTGCTCCTGTACAGATGCTGCTGAAGTAGGTGGTGGGCATTGAAGTCTTGATTCATGCCCTTCATCTCATTCTCATGGATGTTCAGAGACACTGAAGGAACATTGGTGCGACTGTGTGAACAAAAGGACAAATACTGTAGTATAGTCCATCATCACTTTCAAGGTCATTAAGGTCAGTTTGACCTCTTTAAGATAGTGGTGTGTCATTCATAAACATTCTATGTTAATGGTATTTACACTTCCTGTAGCACAGCTGATCTGAAGACTTGACCTTAAGGACAATGTCATAGATATTGGATTTTTCTTGAAATGTCATACAGGTGTAAATCCAAACCCACTTCTGTTATCTTGTAACTATGTCTAACTAACTATGTCTGTGTCTGTCTAGGTTATCTTGTAACTATTTAATTTAATCAAAACTTACGTGTCAGAGCTTGATGGCAAGTTGTTGTTGCCAAAGTCGAGCTCAGACATGATGTCAGGCATCACTCCAGAAAATCCCAATTTCTTCTCAAAATTCACAATAGGACCCTCATTCTGATTCAGGAAGGCCAGAGATCCCCGTTTTTCTGCCTGAGTTAACAAGTAAATTTCAGCTTTTTTGGAATAAACAATGTGGAGTATAGTTTCATTCATTCATTCATTCATTCATATAGTGTAGTATTATATCCACAATATGAAAAAAGACAAAAGGTCAGTTCTGAGGCATGTTATCATTGGCTTTACCTCAGTAACATAATTAATGGCATCTTCTAAGTTTAGTTTATGAAAGATGCTGAAAAGGTAGTCTCTGTTTTTTCTGGCTTCTGGCTTCATCAAAAACCAGGTGATGTATGTGTCTTCAAAGCGTTTCCAGCTGAAATAGATGGGCAGTAAAGAGAAGTCAGAAACTGCTGGACTTTCTAGAAAGGGCAAAAGTAAGACAGTTATGTCTGTAATGCCATGGAATCAAAAAGGAATCAGTCTCCTGTGCCCACCCTCTGGTCCACCAGTTATCCCCTATTCGTCCTGAAATGTCTTCCATTGCTGCCAAAATGTGCTCACATGCCTGAGCACAAATATATGCAAACAAACTCATGCATTCATGTTCTCTCAACATGTTTCTTTGTAGTCAATCTGTTTCATGAATTAAGTAATTTAATCAAAGCTTACCCTGTTATTCACTTTCTCAATAAGTTTCAGGTCAGTGTGTGATACTCTCTTCACTTTTAGCCATTTGACAAGGGGCTTCATAATGAGACCCTGGGAGGGGAAATGTTGTGATGTTAAACTAAATAGACATGAACATCATAGTTTTTTTTAATCTATTTGTTAGTTTTTCTTAGTGTTGAGACAATGATAACGTTGTACCTGAAGTATGACAGTAAAGTACACCACAATGAGTGTTGTGGTGATCATTAGGTTCTTCTCTTTGATCCTGGTTTCATCTAATGAGGCTGCCAGGCCATATGCCACTGCCCCTCGCAAGCCACCAAAGCTCATCACGATCTGATCAATCATCTCAATAGGTACCAGTCTGTACCGGTTTAGAATCCAAGTAAGGAAAAAGACTCCTTTAGGTGCAAACACAAACACATATGCAGAGGGAGACATGCAGATGTAAAAAATATAATTAACAAATAGGTGTTGATAGCATTCAGTTTCATTTAATTCACTTGTAACTATATGCTAATGTTATTCACAGGAATTTCTGCACAAATGAACACATTCCTAAAATATCATGACACACAGCCACGCTCACATTAACAAACTCACCCATGAACCTGTAGACTAGAACGAAGAGCAGAGTGAGTAATATGAAGCCAGTATTCCACACCCAGATGTCAGAGTCAATGGCTGTGATACCCAAGAAGACGAAAATCATTGTCTCCGAGCCAACAGCAAATACCTTCATAGCATACCGCACAGCAGTAACAGACTTCTCATCCATGTTGGCATTCACATATTTCTGACAGCAGACACCACAGAAAGTGACTCTGTTGTGGAGAAAGAAAGAAAACGTTCGTCAAAACTTTGACACAGTACAGAAAAGAGTTGTTCTGAATTTTAGAAGCTTGCAATGGTATGCCAACATCAGCAACCAGTTTGATGTTATTGCTTTAATATACTGTAGAAACTTTCTCACAACTACCTATAATGTTTCACACATTAGGGATGGGATGAAATAAAAATACCTATATATCATTGACCACAATTACAGTGTTATTACTTTTTAATTATTCCAGTACTGTTAAAATTTTATGTTTAGGAAACACCATTGCACACAAATAATTTGACATTTTTTAAATTATATGCACTTGATCTTTTCAAATTCAGTTTAGCAGTAATACAAACATGTCCACCTCGCTAATCAGTAATAAATTGTTTGTAGAAACATACTAATAGTATCAGATGCAAAGCTTGAAATGTCGATTATTTAAAAAGTGCTGAGCAGGTTCTTACGAAAGAATGGCAGAGAGGGAGAGCATCTCTGCAGTGAGGTAGGACAAATAGCCCAGTACGAAGATAAAACCAGCCTCAATTATTTGGATCTTCCCAGTATACTTGGTGAGCAGCGAGATCAGGATGGCAAACACAACACCTATCAGCGAACCACCGAACGCAACTACAAAAAATGAAACTGATATGCAAACCAAAAGGAAAAGAGTAAGACATGAAGAAAGGGTCAACATGGGTCAAAGCCAAGGGAAATACACAACATACGATACATATGACTGTAATGAAAACGTTTCCAAATTTTCATAATGGTAGTAAAAAGCGGTTCAGACTCTTACCTATGCCTTTGATTATTTCTCCTGCATCGATTTTATCCCCTCCTAAAGACACAAAGGCATCGAAAACATTGTACAGCACCTGTATGAGAAAATCAAAATAAGCCAATAAGAGGACGAAAGATGAAGCTAAATTGTTTGGAATCAACAGCAAATCATCAAATAGATTGTTGCCTTTTAAGCCATTGTAACATGAGAATGAGACTGACCACAGTAACTCCGTCATTGAGCAGTGATTCTCCAAACACCCAGATGAACAGCACCTCATTGACATGCACCTCCTCAAATACAGCAATCACAGCCACGGGGTCTACGGCTGCAAGCAGACTGCCGAACAGCAGGAACTGCAGGAGGCCTATCTGCAGGTTTCCTGCAGGGTGCACACACATCATTCAGTGCACTGCTCTCGTGAATGCACAGAGCTAATGACCAGAATGATTTAGGATGTAGAAGATCACTCAGACATACCCATGGCTCCGCCCAGAAAGCATCCCCATAGTGAAATGCCCAGTGCTGCCGCGTTCCAGCACGTCCCAATCACGGCGTGGACAAGGATGGCACCCAAGTTGCTGAAGAAAAGTTTGTTTGGCATGAAGTAGCCTGTGTCCAGGATGATCTGTGGCAGCAGGAAGTAGAAGAAATTTCGTGGCACAAGCTTGAACGTCTGTGCCTTATCAGCACCCCAGATGATCCCTCCCAGTATAAAACCACTGATGATGAGGAGGCCACTCTCAGGGAAGAAGCTTTTGAGCCGGGAATTCAGTTGGGCCACTGCAACGAGAGGATTAATTTCTGTAAACCAGTGGAAATATCTTAAAATGAATATTATGCAAATTATTCTTTCTGTCACTATGTGGTTCTATGTGCAGAATTCCTTCTGACATGGACATCCCAGCATTCACCAATAATGCACAAAATAGCCACGTGACAGAGCAGGCCAGACCTAGACTGAACAGTGCTGAGTGCAGACTGAGTGATCTGTGAGTTAAAACATACATGAGATTCAGCAGGTACTACACAAACCTGTCAGCTGAGAAGACGGCAAAGACTTCAAAGACTAATTACTGTGCTCCCCTGAGGAATTTGTTAAATAGTAAAAAAAAAAAAACGGATTGTGTATATTTTCTGTTTCTTACAGTTGCCGTTTTTGTAAAAGATTTGGCTAGTTACAGCTTGCTGCCTTGCAATGTGGGATGGCGATGACTGTTGATGCTTCTGAGGATGATTATTACTAAAAATAATTCACAAGTTCACAGGGTTTCCACTTTGTAGCATATTTAGAAAATGAAAATTCTGAAAGATCCATCCAGGTTTAACATCATGTCAGCAATCTCGTATAGTATTTATAATGTAATGCTATAATGCATAATGGAATGGAGGAAAAAAAATCTTGTAACCCAAATTTGAAATGAACTTGTCCATGAAGTAGTGCTAAATAACAGGCATGACAACTTAATTCAATTACTGAAAAAAACATTACACTTCTTGAACTACTGAAATAGCTTGAACTACTGTGCTCAATACCTCACTTGTTTATTTTTCGGAGTCACATACCAAACATCTTTGCCACTCCGGCCACAAGTATCCACAGTACTACAAGGTAGGACTTCTCCACGTGATGCCATTTCATTGTTACTACAGGAACATATGTTATGTTTATCTCTGCGTGCTGGCTTTGGCTCGACTCTGCACTCCCTCCAGCAGACATTGGAATTGTCACAGACATGAGGAACAAAGCCCTCAGAAAACAAGGGCAAGCAGGGAATGGCATATTGTGGCAGCTGAAACACTGTTATTCCTGCCACTTCTACCCCTGCAAGGACAGTGCTCAGCAGTGCGCTGGCTGTGTGCGGTCCTCACGCTCGTGGCAAGGCAAGCCTTTTGTTGTCTGTCTTTCCAGATTGTTGGGAATGGTGTTGTTCTTCAGCTTGTAGCATCCTTCATGCCCTGCTCCGTGTCACCTTCCTGGCTCTCTTTGTTGCAGATATATATTCCATTTCTCTCTCTCTCTCTCTCTGTCCTTACACTCATTCGTCCTCTGCCTCTGGTCAGTGAAGGTGCAATGTTGCGTGATGAGTGTAGTTTTTCAGAAACGCTCAGCTTTTTAAGTTACGCTGTAGCAGAGAGGACTAAGGACCTCCTTCTTGCACACAACGTTAGTGCGTCATGTTAAGACATTTCAAATGAGTCTCTTCCAACACATTGCATTTATCTTTTTTCCACTTTTGGAATATTATAGGAATAAGTGAGTAATTGTCTTTTGGGTTTAGAATGTAATAATTTTAAGAATATTGGTTTTTGTATTTTACATTCCTACTCTCTACATTCTCTACGTACTCTACAGCACAACAATACTATTTGTGGTGATATACATCTCAGATCTGGAAACAAGGCAGAAAAAGATCCTTAGAAAGATGCCTACTGAAGACCAATGCAAACCATCAGTAGCCCTAACATCATTCAATAGCCCTAACATCATTTGTAGATAGTTTATGTATGCTATTTATCAATCAGATCCTCAGGCATTGATCAGACTTTGAACACTGTGTAGTGTTATGTAAATTAAAGAGGGTGAATAGTTTGCTGGTCTGTTCACTGGCTCATTTTGTCTAAATACCATAATGTGAAAGGGGACTGTAAGCTAATCAGTTCATGCCTGGTTTAATCAACAGTTGTTCAAAATTGTTCATCTTGGACAGACTGTGCTGAAAGGTTGTTACACTGAAGTTGGTATTTTTAGGATGCTGGTTTTTGTTGCCATTTTTACTGGATACATTGCAGACTTCTTATCAAATGCAATGAATGAACAAAATGTTGGCAGCAGGAATTGGCCTTTTCCTTACAAGTAATGCCTCCATACACTGGTGTTTTATTCCGTGTACATATTGCATGATTCAAATGCAAACCCACACGGCATGAAAGGTCATGGCTCTCTGGTGACCACGATGACCTTGAACTGGATATTTATGTGACCCAGCTGAAATGACTCAACCAACTTTCAATGAAATGTTAACTCTCTCTTCCTCTGCAGTAGGTTCATTTTAATGATTGACGTAATCCTTTCCCAATGTCTGTTAGTGAGCTTTCCAGTACAAAAAGGTGACAGATTGCGGCATGATACATTCATGGTATGTCCGTTCATTTAAAGATGTATTAATGTAAGGTCAGAGACCTATTTTAAGTACAGAAGTAGACTGAAAAGGATTCAAAATGTCAGTCCCTACTGATTAAACTTTCTTGGTCTGGGTCTGCAGAACTATTCAGAACTTCAAAGCTTTCTGCTTCTGTACTCTGTACTTTCTGTACTTTCTCTCTCTCTCTCTCTCTCTAGCTCTCTCTCCAGATCTCTCTCTCTCTCTCTCTCTCTCTCTCTCTCCAAAGCTGAAAAGAAAAATGGCCAATGCTTATATACCATGAAAATAAATGGTTTCAAATTCTTAAAAATATAATTTAGCAATTTTGATTAACGCTACTAATATCATGTCATTTCCATAGAAATGTATTTTCTTTCTTTACGTTGGCTAGACACACTCCATGTTTGTCTTTTTGTGTGTCTCTGTTTGATTCACTCCTTGCCAATGAAAGCAGACAAGCACATGGAACAAAAGATACCGTGAGTAGAAATTGCTGAAGCCAACTCAACGTAGCATTCAGTGCCTTCAAGGACAGGCATCTACTATTCTACTATATCTACTCATCTACTATTAACCCTGGAAATTTCCATGCACTGGCATGCTTCCAGACAGCGAGGCACTTCTAACAGTTCTGCCCATTACCGCTTTACTTCACACTCATATGGAGTGATGTTTCCTGAACAGTTCACTGAGCTCTGGGAACACAGAGTTGTTAAACATACAAAGGACATCCGGGGCGCTATTGAAAGAAAACACATGCCTGCCTGCCTTAAGTCTATGGCCGTAACCTGCATGGGTGTCACAGTCACATATGATCTGCAGAACTTGTTATCAGTGACAACATTCGTCGCGCTTAATTTAGTTTGTCGGGCATTTTGCCCTGAGGGCTTTCAAATGACATATAGGCTACAGATGATTTGGGCTTAACTCACACACTTAAGTCACAAGCATGACCATCAGTGTCCCATCAGTGTGTATATCGTTAGTTCACTTGTCCTGTTGCATGGTCCTGCTTGCTTAGTTTCTATGGTCTGGAATGCCACACTGCAGTATCGGTATCTGCCATTACACTGGCTGCCCTAAAGCTGAAATTCTATCAAAGTCTGGCCAAGTAAAAGTCAAGCAATGAGGAAAATGACTCCACATCTTAAATTATGCATTGTGAGTCCTTCTTAGAGCTGAAGTGCATATCATTGACTTGAGAAACTCAAGCTTCTTCACACTGCAGTACATAAAGCAGCCTCCAGGGGGCGCAGGTCACTGTAATCCAGAGGACACATTTGCCATATGATTTGGTATTTATCTTAAGCCAGATGATCTGATAGACGAACATGTGGATTATTCATGAAGCTGGAATTCATTCGAAATTTACTTTTTTTTCTGATATAAAATCACAAACCCACAAATAGGCCTACTTAGATCTGTCATTTTTTCTGAAAGTTCTTGAAGTCTGATTCCAGTATTATAAAACACAGGGAACCCCCTGAACTGCAGACATGCAGAAGTGCTTTGTTGTCTACAAAAGCTGTAACTGATCTGGATTTGATGCATTTGATGCATGTTGACATTATCAAGTTGAAAAGTCTCATTACAGTCCCCACAAAGCTACACATTGTCTTCTAATAATGAAAGGCGTTTCAGGTTTTTTCTTCTGGAAACATTAATTGCAGTTGACACATTAGATTTCTCTGGCATGGCGTTGATTGTGTGCAAATTTGGAATGAGCTACTGTTTCACAGACACACCCCATCTGACGTCATTGTGAATAATATATCACCAGTAAAAGTGTATTACTTGGTAGAAGTTTGTTCAGTGTATATCAGTTCATTTAAACTCAGAAAAATATCTTCAACCCAAGTGTCAATCTTCACCATGTCATAATGTCATATGACATATGTCTCTTTGAAAATATGTTGACTATAACCGAATTATCTTGTTTTGCTAATAATAGTTCAATTAGTAACATTATGGTAATGTATAGTAATCACAGCAAACCTTGTTTTGTTGATATAAATTACAATTTGAGACAATTTACGCAAAATCTTTACATCACACTAACAGAATAACTTAGTTATAAAGACTATTTTCACATATTGACCAGTGTGGAGGTAGTGTGGCCATTCTGTCTCCAAATCACCACAATACACTCAATGAACCAGATATGTGCATCTATACAAGCAGTTTACTTACACAGTTTACAAAGCCAGCAGACCAGGATCCAAAGGGCCACCAGGTACGGTGCATCCACGTGATGCCATTTCCAAGTGACGATGGGCACCGTCGTGATGGTTGACGACGAGTTGCCAGTGCTCTCACTAGTCGAACTGCTGTGGCTTGAGGCTGAATTCTTCTCACCGACGCTCCGCACCCCTGTTTGGCTGTATGCGCATGGTGCCCCGAAGAGCAGCAGCGTGGTGAGGAGAAGGCTGAGTTGTAAGTAAAGTGCCATGTGTGTAAAGGATCTGCTGGGAAGATTAAAGGCTCGTTTTAATTGTTGTAGTCTTTTTGTTCGTCCGTCTCCTGTCTGTTACCTTCTCTCTCACTTGTGCCCTAGAGAGACCTGCATTTGTTTGTCCTGTAAGTCTTCACTCATTCAAACGTCCCACTGCTCTCACGCTACCATTTCTTTTTAATTATACCCACTCTCTTTCTATGCCACTCTCACACAGTCTTTTTTGTCAGAGCGTGGTGTGTATATGCCACCTGTGTCCATCCCTTCTACATCTATAGCTCCTCCTCTTGTCCAATAGTGATTGGGTAAGTATGACAATAAGGCCCCACCCTCCTGACTCTCACTTGCAGCATTACAGGTGCAGCATCACAATGTCTCATTTGAAGCACAAAACCAGATCCTATACATTTCTAGACGTCTGGGATAAAGACCGAGTTGTGCGCAGATCAACGTTCATTAGATGAGCCCTTTTGCATTGCCCTAGGCTTGTTTGTTTCTTAGAGAGCTCATATCAAGCTTCTACGAGAAAATAATTTGGCCAAAATCATTTCTCAGAGTTGCAATTTGCAAATCAAATGTTCGGTATGTTCAAAAGAAGGCTATTAATTCAACAATCACCAGCCACTTTATTAGAAACAGCATTTTGTTGAAAACACCTGGTATACAGTTAAAGACCTTACCTCAGTTACCTGTGAGTCAAAACCTCTAGTATTAATCAGTTTTACCTGGTCTGGTTAGTCTTTGTGTATATAAGACTGTTCAGAGCTCTTCACAAGGTATTTCCTATGATCTATAATGAGCATTGTAGTGGACTGCTTGCTCTGTGTTCATAACCCTGCATTTCTGTGTTCATGACCCTGACTCTCTCTGAGTTCATGACCCTGCATTTCTGTGTTCATGACCCTGACTTTCTGTGTTCATGACCCTGACTTTCTCTGTGTTCATGACCCTGACTTTCTGAGTTCATGACCCTGCATTTCTGTGTTCATGACCCTGACTTGCTTTGTGTTCATGACCCTGACTTTCTCTGTGTTCATGACCCTGAATTTCTCTGTGGTCATGACCCTGACTTTCTGTGTTCATGACCCTGACTTTCTCTGTGTTCATGATCCTGACTTTCTCTGAGTTCATGACCCTGACTTTCTCTGAGTTCATGACCCTGCATTTCTGAGTTCATGACCCTGACTTTCTCTGAGTTCATGACCCTGCATTTCTGAGTTCATGACCCTGACTTTCTCTGTGTTCATGACCCTGCATTTCTGAGTTCATGACCCTGACTTTCTCTGTGTTCATGACCCTGCATTTCTGAGTTCATGACCCTGACTTTCTCTGTGTTCATGACCCTGCATTTCTGAGTTATTGACCCTGACTTTCTGAGTTCATGACCCTGACTTTCTCTGTGTTCATGACCCTGACTTTCTGAGTTCATGACCCTGACTTTCTCTGTGTTCATGACCCTGACTTTCTGAGTTCATGACCCTGACTTTCTCTGTGTTCATGACCCTGACTTTCTGAGTTCATGACCCTGACTTTCTCTGTGTTCATGACCCTGACTTTCTCTGTGTTCATGACTCTGCTTGTTTCTTACATTTCCTTGTGTCTTATGCCCCTGTGTTACATTGAATGTTTCCTGCTAATTAACTGCTCCTGTCCCTCTTTATTGTCACAAGAAGTTACATAATAACAACAATTACCTTGAATCTTTTTTATTATTACTGCTATTACTATTATTATAGTTGTTATTTGCTATGTTCACAGATGTTTTTAATTACTATTATTTTTGTTGATTCACAACATCGTTTAAGGTGTCTCTTTGATATGTATTAGAAAAGTGCCTTGTCATGCATTACCTACCACACACAATAGAGTTCCAAAATGTACTTCAGCTGAAAAGATTAAAACCTGCAATTACTGCTTAAAAGGAAGACTTGAACTGAACATTTTAAGAGTACAACCAGTAACCACCGGAGTGTGTGCAAATATGGCTGCTGCTTTGCATTTGCTTCACTCAGATACACCCTGTAGCTATGCCTGAGGATGTGAACATTAATTTATAAGACAGTCCTCAAAGCATACACTTCAAAAGCAAGGTCTCAGGTCTAGAGACCTGTTTGAAAGGAGCTAAGCTAATGTATAAGGTACATAATGTTCTTGATACAGGTCAAGCTGTCTCTTTTTTGTCATATCAGCACTAGGTGGAGAGGACTGGTTTATGATTCTTTTTGCAGTCAGAAACAGGCTTTAACTGGTCTGTGTTTTAACTGCTATCCTGTGCTATCAATATTGTTAAAACAAAACAGCACACTTGATATCAGCTGAACTCCTATCAAAGTTTTTACAATTGGCGTGAAGCGTGTTATAAACGATCTCAGAAGGACTTTGAGTCACATTTTTGTTTCATTTCAAACACAAAAGAATTTCTGGGTTTTCGAAACAGAATACACACTGAGATACAACTTCATATGGTTAAAACTGTGTTTTTGCTACACCTTATGTCAAAATGATTACATGGGTCACTTTAAAATATCATTTTTTAAATATTCTGTACATTAACACTTGCTTTGATTTGTGTCAACACAACACATTCACAAAACTGGGCAATAAATCCTTTCTTTACCAAAAAACGTAATTTAAAGGTGTATTTTATTATACTGCCTTAATTGCTTAAAACATGCCCAATGTAACCCTTAATGTAGGATAGAATATGCAAGAATAGATGAAAGAAATGTGTAGCTCAGCTTTCCATGAAACATTATTGCCCAGACAAGTAGAGCCATTGCAGGTGAATCAGTGCTACCATTCAGAGGGAAAGAGGGTGTGTTTTAAACACAGCTGAGTTGTTTGCTTCAAGTGGTTCAGGTAACCACAGACATGAGGAAACCAGACTTAATGCCCTCTTCCTTTGCACATGCACACAATGCACATACAATATACATACAACCTATTATACTTGCTGAGGTTATACAGGGAAACTACCCCCCTGACATCATTAGAGAACACATAATTGGTGGACTTGTTCAGTATAGGCAAGGTTAAAGACTAAAGATAGATGATGTTTGATTGTTTTCTATTAGCATATCTACTGTTACTTTCCAATGCTAATCAGATGTCTCAATTGTAAACAATGACAGCACACAACACAAATGTAGACTCAATTGTGGGAACTTTTTCATCCGCTAAAGCATGCTTTGCAACATGCTAGATTGAAAAATATGTTTTTTTGTGAATTAATAAGGTTAGTATTTCTGATTGCTTAACTTAGAGTCAAGCCATTTCCGAACATAACACTGGGTTTAAAACGTCAGATCATAGATTAGCTTTCATTCTCCATAGCACAGGTTACCTGTGTCATTCGTATAATCTGAAAAGGAAGACTAATGGTGGAGATTGTCATGGATGTAGTTATTCTAGTTATTCTAGTTATTCACTGGTGTGCTGACTGATGTAAAAGTCGTGTGTTGATTGAAAAGTGCCATTGGGTTTCTGAGAAAGGCTCAGTGTAACTCTTCATCATTCATCAGAGTTGGCATCTTTACGCAATTCCACAGCAAAGCACAGGTAACTAACACTGGTAACATGTGAGTCTATATTATATATTTTATATAACAACATGTTACCAATGTTACCCATGCTTACATATACACACACACATACATACACTCACCGGCCACTTTAGGTACACCTTGCTAGTACCAGGTTAGACACCCTTTTGCCTTCAGAACTGCCTTAATCCTTCATGGCATAGATTCAACAAGGTACTGGAAACATTCCTCAGAGAGTCTGGTCCATATTGACATGATAGCATCACACAGTTGCTACAGATTTGTCAGCTGCACATCCATGATGTGAATCTCCCGTTCCACCACAACCCAAAGGTGCTCTATTGGATTGAGATCTGGTGACTGTGGAGGCCATTCAAGTACAGTGAACTCATTGTCGTGTTCAAGAAACCAGTCTGAGATGATTTGCGCTTTATGACATGGCGCATTATCCTACTGGAAGTAGCCATCAGAAGATGAGAGAGAGATACAATAAGAGTTTTTTTTATCAATTTATTTATGTATTGCATATAGTTACACCAGTTTTCAGGGTTAAGTGTGAAGCTGTTTCTCCTAACTCCTTACAGAAATGAAACCAGAGTAAGCCTTTATTGCAGGTGGACTAAGTCTGTAAGAATTAATCTCAGACTGGGCCCCAAACATTTGAACAGTGCGGTGCAGCGTGAACATAAAACATCATGCACCTAAAGACCTTCAGATTTGCACTTTGTTTTATTGTGTTTAATACTGCCAGTGTATGTACTGGAAAAATAAAATGGATAAATTTGGAACTTAACCCCTAATTTGGCAATTATTTGAGTCATGATGAGTTGTTACTATACTTGTTTTCATTTACTCATTGATTTCTTCATATAAATGTATGATATCTATAAGAATACTGAGTAAGGTATATTTTCAGCTGCAGTCTGGGAGATGGGCTGACTCAGACTTAGACAAGTGTCTGGAAAAATTAGACATATTTAAACAAAATGAAACAAAAAATCTATTTAGGAAATGATGAGAAGAAGAAGTAACCATTTTATCAATCTGGTGAGCCAATATTATTGTACTAACACAAGGTATACGCAAACAAACCAAACTCTGCTATCAACTAGAAGCAAAAACACACTTCTTTGCGCATACTGTTGTGCACACACTTTTATGCACATACTATCAACCTTTTCCATATGTGGTAGTGTAATTGTAACATGCAACGGATGAAGCAAGGTGCCGAGGTGAGAGCGGTACAGAAGAACAAAACGTTTATTTTAAACAACACAACACGCAGCAACAACAGGGACTAGTCAGTACAACGATGTTGAAGAATCCGACCTAAATACACAAACGTTAAAAAGAAACAAGTGAAACTCATTACATTAAAAAGACGACAGGCAAGTGAAAAAAATAACACTGACGAACACACTCACATGCATAAATACACGTGAACGTGCTCACACAGATGGACAGAAGGCAGGAGTCAGGGGCGCTCTAAGGAGACCTAAGCTGTAAAACAAACCACTTCCAGGTTTTAAAATATATCTAATGGGTGCAGTCCAATGGGTGCAGAGGCTAACAGAGGAAAACAAAGTTAATTATCATGAAGGTATAGTCTACATCCATGTTTAATAACAGTAGAACATGCTGTAATATCCCATTTAAAACAGCAAGTTTTATCATACCACTCCCATCCAACACTTATATGAACTTTACACTTGCTTTAACATTTTAGTATGTGCTTGTTTAGGGGAAGGTTTTCTCCACCCTTGACTAAAAATAGAAAAAAGGGGAATGGAGGAAAGACCTTATGGGAACTGTAATACACTGGCAGGAATCGCGGAAGACATAAAAATACGTAATCTAAAATTAGATATTGAAGTTAATGTTTAACCGTATAATTTGCAAGCTAGTATCCTATTATTCACAATATAATAACGGGTGATGATGGATTAATAGATATTGCAAGAAAGAGGAAAATGGAAGAGGTATATGAGAAATAAGGACAAAAATGTTGCCAGAGGTGAGATACGATGTGATATGCGTCTTCTATTTCAAACAAACAGAAATGTCAGCAAATCAATCAACACTTTCTAAGGAAATCTGCACATTCTAGCATAGTCCATTCAGTTCAGAGATAGGTAATTACACGGTGGACTAAACTACTGAATTGCGCTATAAATTGCCTATAAAGAAAACTGACAACTGTAAAGAAGCAGAATCACGATGCGGGGTTGAATCCAAATGCCAAAATCAAAATCCAGGTCAAAATCCAGAAAATCCAAAACAGTATAAAGGTAACAGAA
Source organism: Brachyhypopomus gauderio (assembly GCF_052324685.1). Taxonomy (NCBI): domain Eukaryota; kingdom Metazoa; phylum Chordata; class Actinopteri; order Gymnotiformes; family Hypopomidae; genus Brachyhypopomus; species Brachyhypopomus gauderio. The sequence continues at coordinate 639,159 of NC_135216.1, read as the reverse complement.
GGGCAAGGAAAAGGCAAGGTATAGGGAGCATTGGAGGAGAAACTCTTCACAGAGACCAGGAGAACCATCATATATCTCTGGAACAGCCATACGTACTGAGGGTGAGACACTGGGAAGCAGTTCGGAAAGAGGAGGAGGTGTGGGTGGTTCCGGCGCAAGTGTGGGAGCAGCAGGCAAGGTTAGTCTTTGGATGGGCAGAGTTAACCCCTCCACCGCTGCGCCTAGATGTTGGAGGAGGTGGTCATGATTCCCCAACATTCTGCCCTGAGATTGAGTGCAGACCGATCTGCAGGATCCATAGTCGGTTATGTTGGATCCACGTGGAGGTTTAATAGAAGAGGGCAGATGAAGAAATGGCATAACAACAAAGAGGCAGAGGTCAAAATCCAGAGAATCCAAAACAGTATAGAGATAACAGAAGATCCAGGCAAGGTTGGAGAAACTAAGACAGAGAACATACATGGGAATCAGGCTCAGAATTAAACACTTGGTGTGCAAACACAGAAGAATAGCAATACTTCGCAGTGTGCATGTGAGCTAGGAGGGTTTAAGCACACATGCCAATTACAATAATGCAGAACACCTGATGACATCTAGAACTCTGGGGACGAGGACCTCTGGGGACGAGGACCTCTGGGGACGTGGACCTCTGGGGACGTGGACCTCTGGGGACGTGGACCTCTCTCTGGGGACGTGGACCTCTGGGCAAGTGGACCTCTCTCTGGGGACGTGGACCTCTCTCTGGGGACGTGGACCTCTGGGGAAGTGGACCTCTCTCTGGGGACGTGGACCTCTGGGGACGTGGACCTCTGGGGACGTGGACCTCTGGGGACGAGGACCTCTGGGGACGAGGGAGGGCAGTGCAGGACCTCACAACCACATATTGCTTTTTTCTTTCATCCCATTTCATCTTCTCATCTGCTTAATCCATAATCAGTACTGTACAAAAAAGCCCAGTTGTCACAGACCTCAGCCTGTTTCACCATTCCCATTCCAGCCAGGATATGCTGTCCCTTGAGCAGCTCCTGCTTCTTCCCTGAAGCCTTTTCTCAGTTTGCCTTCAGAGGGACATGAGAAGAGTTCAAGACCCTCAACCTACCACAGTGTGTGAACCCAGCTACCTGTCTGAATAAACTGGAATTGTCATCCATTTCCAGGAGATAACTTTGGTCTTAGATGTGATTATTGATGGTTTTAATATTCCTTATCTGTCACGTAGGGCTACGCCTCCCTCTCCTAGCTGTCACTCCAGTTTCCCTACTCCTCATATCTGTGTTGTTCCTTGCCCGTTGATCCTGCTTTGCTTGTCTGTAACCATAGTTCCCTCTGTCTGCCACTCCCATGTCATCATTGTCTTCACCTGTGTCTAGTTTTTTTCCATGTATTTATAGTCCCTTTGTTTCTCTAGTCGGTTGTTTTGTGGATTATTGTTCTGGTATTTACTATCTCTATTGTTTTACTCTCGGTTCTTGTTTCCCTGCCTCGTTCGTATCATTCTGTGTTTGTAATGCCTTTGTATTTATCTAATCTGGATGGCTCTCCTGTTATGACTCCTGCCTGCCCTTTTGACCACAATTATGGAATTCCCCTTATTAAATCTCGCTCTGCACAGCATTTGTGTCCGCCTCCTAGCTCTGTAGCGCTAGCTACATTACATAATCATTTATTTGCTGATGACATTCAGGTTTATTTTTCTTTTAAACCTAATGAAACTCATAATCTCCATAGACTCTTAGACTGTTTGGAAGCTATCAGGACCTGGATGGCTGATAACTTCCTACAGTTAAATGCGGAAAAAACTGAAGTTCTAGTTGTTGCTCCTAGTATGGTGACTCCTGTGATCATACAAACCCTGCTTTCTTTCCCCAGCCACTCATTCCACATTGCATAATTTAGGTGTGTAACAAATCAAGGGGGCAGGCGTGACATAAATGCAAGTTTTTAGGTAATTTATTAAAGAAAACAAGAAACTGACTAAACTGACGAGAACTACAACGAACACGAGAATATACGTAACAGAACACATCCAAACGACAAGACGGCAAAACAGAACCACTAAGAGACAGAACTAACCATGACTTACTACGTAGACCACGGGCGTAATTTGGGGGGGGATGGGGGGGACATGTCCCCCCCACTTTTTCAAAAGCTGGTGTTGGTCCCCCCCAGTTTTTACGGTTAAAACCAAATATTTAAATAGCGACGAATCCATGTCCCCCCCACTTTTTATTACAAAATTACGTCCATGACGTAGACACACACATAAACATACGACAGAACTAGAACCCACGGAGGACTAAATGAACATAAAGGTTACAAAACGCTCAGGGTTACAAATACAGGAACAGCTACAAAACTAAACAGAATGCATCGATCGGTAGACCATGAACATGACATGAATGACAAAACCGAAAGACTTAACTAAGCAAAGAAGCATAAACCGGCAGACGAATCAAAGACACAGAGGGGAAAACTACCAAACACAGGGAGACGCAACACGGAAGCTAGAAACAGACACAGAGCACAACTAGAATGCTAACGAAAAGAGAAAACAAGTCAGGGTTAGGCAAAGCAGAGCTAGAACAAGGAGTACTCACAAGACACACAATGACCAACGAGGGTAGACAGGGCAGGGGAGACTAAGTACACAAAATCCAGGGAAGTAAAACGAGACACAGGTGGAAACATTGAGGAGGGGCGTGACAGACAGGAGGAAACCAAGGAGACGGGGAAGCTAGGCGGGACATGGGAGGAGGGCAGAGCTAGACGTGACAAATTTGACCAGTCACTGTTATTAGACACACATGTTAAACAGCTTACAAAAGTATGTTTTTATCATTTAAGAAACATTAGTAAATTGAGAACTATAGTCTCAAATTCAGAGCTTGAAATGTTTATTCATGATTTTGTTTAATCTCGTTTTGATTATTGTAATGCGCTGTTTTCCTCGCTTACCGTGTCTGCTCTAAATTGCTTGCAGGCAATGCAAAATACTGCCGCTAGCCTGTTTACTAGGCCAAATAAACAATCCGATATTACTCCACTACTAGCATCCCTGCACTGGCTTCCAGTTGAGCAATAAATACATTTTAAAATTCTTACTCTTACTTACAGAGCGCTGCATGGCCAGGCTAACTGAGCTTCTTAAGCCACATGTATCCACACTAGTGTTGCCACCTGTCCCGGTTTTCCCGGGACTGTCCCGGTTTTCACGTGCCTGTCCCGGTGTTTCTTCTTTTTAATATTCGGTCCCGGCAAAGAAAACTAGGTTAGTTCAAACCACGATTCAGACTGTTTCTGCACACTTTAAATCTGTTTGTTTTTCTCGCTGTGTCCATTTTAAACCCCTCCGGTAACATTTTACTTTCGCCCCCCCCCCGGTCAACAGATTACACTCGCCACCCTGTGTCAGTATGACAGTGTCCTTGTTTTTTGTCAGACCTAGGTGGCAACCCTAATTCACACGTTATCTGTAATCTGTATTTTATTATATTGTATTTAATTCCGTTGCTTATATTGCTTTTATGAATTCTCTTGTGTAAAGCACTTTGTGACTGCTGTCTAGGATAAGTGCTATATAAATAAATTTTACTTACTTACCCTGTGGGCATCTCCTGAGTAGGAGACTACCCCATATCTAGGGTTAGGGTCAGGGTAAGATATGAGAGATGAGCAACTATATCAAGCGGACATCTCTCAATCTTTCTCAACAGTCCAGTTCCTTCACCTTTAATGAGGTCACATTCCATGTGTTAAGAGTCAGATCAGGCTGCCAAGGTCCGTGACACGAAAGGCCTTTCTGCCCCTGCCCTTTGCTTGATAAACAACGCACTGGATCCTTTTACTCTGGACTTGTCTATGTTGGACCTCTTCAAGCTGAACCCAACTGGGTTACATGGTCTGTCTGGCCACCACAAACTCCCTGAATAACACTACACCTGGGCGTAGGCCTAACTCTAAAGGTAGGTCCCACTAACTCTCTTCCCTGAATGTGTCTGATTTTTTGGTTCTTTTTATATGAATATATCTTGGCACTCATAGTAGAAAATGAGGGCATAATCTATTTATGCAAGCTGCTTGAGCTGTCTGCACCCTCCACAGCTGTGTGCTACAGTATTTTGCAACTGGCTCTTGTACTGTATTCCATGCTCTGAACACATTTGCTACTTTAGATGACTTATCAGTGCCTGATAAGGGTTATTGTGCTATCAAGTGACAGTGGCAGGCATACCCTATATCTCCAACCAGCAAACCAATTAAATGTAGATGAGCAATAAATAAATTTTTAAACACTGTTTCTAGTACAGCATCAACTTTCTAAAAATCTGAGAATCACATACTGAATAATGTTATTTAGAATCAGGACTTGTCATTTGATAGCATAATAACCCTGAACCATGTCCTGATCCAGAGTTCACCTTTAATGTGGCACTCTCAAAAACCAGGACAGGGCACCCTGAACTCATTGTTCATATGTCTCCTTTGTTGTTCAGATGTGCCCCAAATAGGGAATGTGACCTCACTACTGCTTGAACCACATAGCCACAATAAGAAAAAAGAGTGCTCCTTCCATAGAACTACCTCTTCCTGACACTGTTGGTCACTGTTGGTGAGGCGATTCATCACTGAGCCGTTTTTCAATAAACCTTTCTTACACTTTGAGTACACTTTGAATACATACACACTATGCTCTTTTGATTTATATTCAGGTTTATTTGATTACACTGAAACAGTCCTGTAGTATACAAGAATGGTATCATCAATCAAGGAATAAAATTTTATTTATATAGCGCTTTTTACAACAGTTGTTGTCACAAAGCAGCTTTACAAGTGCCGAGTCCTAGCCCCCTAAGGGCATGAGGAAGAAACCTTGAGAGGAACCAAGGGTCGAGGGGGGACCCATCCTCATGTATCAGGAGTTTATTAGTTTCTTATCTGTGGAGATAAGATTCAATGACCAAGTATTAAGTGTGGACAATGTGTACAATAGTTCCATACTGCCTTTTTATATTTCTGTCTTTTTTTGCAATGCCTTTTACTCAGTCCAGTGCAAGTGCTCTTTTGTAAAGGTTTCAGACATTTTCTGATGTGGGTTTCTACAGCAAGGGGTCAGTTTCAGACACCATGTACAGACACATACATGTGCATCTCAGATTATCCTTGAGGTAGATACTGCAGGTTCAGAGTGTGGAATCAGGAAAATGGGGTTTTTGAACCCCTCTTGGGAGGGTGCTGCTCTCATTTCTAGTAGTATATCCACTAGGATTAATAGTGGTAGTGTAGGAGTAGTTAATGGGGATTGACAATCTAGAACCGAGGCCAGGCAGCAGACGAACAGGCTAAACCGACTGTCTGCGAGCTGCAGGGAGACAGTGTCTGTTCCTTGAGTATCAAAAAACAGTTCTCGTAAAATTTGTAGACAAAATTTAATCAAAGTGAATGAATGTATAAGCACGCTTGATATGCTTTATTTTTAAATGTGATGCGCAGACAGCGCGCGTAGAACACAAGCACATTGAAAACGAGTGACTCTGACAAAGACGAGCATGGGACACTGCGCAAACGCACATTAAATAGACAGACCACATAAACCCCGAGTGATAACATGACGAGCCACAGACCGATGAACACACTCAGACACAACCGAAGATCCACATACGCAGACGACTAGATGTAGACGACATAAACACACACCCAAAAGGGGAGGGGTCAGGGGCCGTAGCGTGACAGACGTGACAGACAACTAGACGTAGACGACATAAACACACGCCCAATAGGGGAGGGGTCAGGGGCTGTAGCATGACAAGATCCCTGTCATCTAAAGCATTACTTGGTCATGGAGATGGTGTCCCCACACTATCAAAGACCAGGCTTCAAGTTTAATTATTTTGAAAATCTCATTCTCACTGTGTCAAATGTATCATCAACCAACAAAGCGGCACAGTCATTTATGTTAATTACTATTTACCGCCCCCCTGGTTCATACTCTGGTGGTTTTTGCAGGAGTTTTCGGACTTCATGTCTCATATAGTGCTGATAAGGTGATTATAGTTGGCGATTTTAACATCCACTTTGAAAATCTACATTCAAGGATTCAAGGATTCAAGGAGGTTTATTGTCATTTGCATGGGGTGGAACGAAATTTTTTTACTCAAGGTCCCGGTAATACAAATATACATAATTATCTAAAACAATTTAGTAAAGAGCAGTAATGGAGCTAGTATTTTAGTAGAATATATATGTAATAAATAATATATACACACAGGGCATAATTTAAACGCAGACAGTAAGTCCACAATAGCAGCAACATGATATAAAGTGACCAGAGTTCAATAAAGTGACCGGTGATTAAGTGACTTGAACAGAGTCAGAGCAGTGAGTTGTTAGGTGGAGTTTATGAGTCTCACAGCTTCCGGAATGAAACTATTCCTCATTCTGGTTGTCCTACACTTATGCTCCTCAACCTTCTGCCTGAGGGGAGCGGGACAAAAAGTAAGTGAGCTGGGTGTGTGGAGTCCTTCATGATGCAGGTGGCCCTCTTCCTGCATCTGGAGATATAAATGTCCATGGTGGTGGGGAGGCTGACTCCAACAGTCCTCTGTGCAGCCTTCACCACTCTCTGTAGAGCTTTCCTGTCGGCAGCAGAGCAGTTTCCGTGCCACACGTTGATGCTGGAGCACAGGACGCTCTCCACCGTACACCTGTAGAACGTGGTGAGGACTGAGCTCCCCAGACCAGCTCGTCTCAGCCGCCTGAGGAAGTACAGTCGCTGGTGTGCTTTCTTCACAAGACTAGAGGTGTTGTTGCTCCAGCTGAGGTTGTTGCTCAGGTGAACACCCAAGTATTTGTAGCTGGAGACAATCTCCACCTCTAATCCTCCGACATGCAGGTGTGTGTGTGTGTGACTGCCCTTTCTGAAGTCCACAATCATCTCCTTTGTCTTATTCACGTTGATGCAGGTTGTTGTCACTGCACCAACTCTCCAGATGTTCCACCTCCTGTCGATAGTTGGACTCGTCGCTGTTAGTGATGCGTCCAACCACAGCTATGTCGTCCGCAAACTTCACAATATGACAGCTCGAATGGGTAGGTGAGCAGTCATACGTGAGCAGAGTGAACAGGAGAGGGCTCAGCACGCAGCCCTGAGGAGAGCCAGTACTGAGGGTTATGGTGGAGGAGGAGATGTTGTGGATCTTCACTGACTGTGGCCTGTTGGTCAGGAAGTCCAGGACCCAGTTGCAGAGGGAGGAGTTTAGTCCGAGTGAGTTAAGTTTGTTAACCAGTGTTTGAGGAATCACTGTATTAAATGCTGATGTGAAGTCCACAAAAAGCATACGTACATAAGAGTCCTTTTGCTCCAGGTGGGTGAGTGCACTGTGGACCACAGAAGAAATGGCATCCTCTGTGGACCGGTTCTTCCTGTATGAATCATGAATCTTTTAGCATAAACTTTCAAACAATTCTTGATTCAGTGGGTATCACTCAGAATGTGGTGGGTCCCTGTAAGGAATGCCACCTGATCTTCCCTAACCAGCCTCACCTGGCCCTCATTACCACGCCCCCTTTCAGTCACACTTATACACCTTTCCCAGCACGTCTCAGTCGCGAAGTATTGCCGACTCATGCAGCATACCAAGCCGTTCTATTACCTGTCTGCTCTCCTGTGTTCTGACCCTCGCTTACATCCCCGACCTTTTCCCCTGTAACAGTATTCGTAACAGTCCCGCACATAATTGTAGTCATACTTTAGACTTAGTCTTATCATTTGGTATTGACAGAGCCAAATTAACAGTACTTCCTCAAAGTGAGGGCGTTTCTGACCACAGCATCAAACTGTATGTAGCCTAACTAGGAATTATGACCAAACCGAATCCCCAATCCCACAGGAGTGCAGCCGTAACAGTTTTATTAAGTTCTTTAATGATAAGAATGATAAAATTGTCATGCTATCTCAGAACCTGTCAACCTGACTTTGACTTACAGAAGGCAAACTGCTACTGATCAGCAAAAAAACAGCAAATCTCTCAACTGACATGTAAAAGGTTTCAAATATAGTCAAAATGCAAATATAGCACATTTACCCATCCATCCATCCATTTTCATCCGGGTCTGGGTTGTGGGAGCAGTAGGCTAAGCAAAGATTTCCCTCTCTTCAGCCACCTTTTCTAGCTCTTCTGAGGGGACATCAAGGCGTGTCCTGGGTCTTTCCCAGTGTCTCCTCCCAGTTGGAGATGCCTGGAGCACCTCACCAGGGAGGCGCCCAGGAGGCATCTGGACCAAATGCCCGTGTCCAGTGTTCCACAATCAAAACAGAACTCACATTGTTCCTCTTGTAACCGAGATCGACTGGTCTCTCTTCTCCAGTACCCCTGCATAGACCTTACCTGGGAGGCTGAAGAGTGAGATCCCACTTAAAAAGGGGAATAACAATCTCAGTTTGTCAGTCCAGAGGCACTGCCCCCCAGATCCCCAGCCTCACTGTATACAGTGTTGGTCGGAAACTGCTTTCCCCTCCTGAGCTGCGTGACGGTTTGCCAGAATCTTCTCGGAGCTGATCGAATGTCACTTCCATGATCGAATTTCACTTACCGAACTCTTCCCACACCCTAGTTTTTGCCTCTGCCATCCGCTTGGCCCTCCTGTACCCGTCTGCTGCCTCCAGAGTCCCACAAGCCAACCAGGCCCGATAAGACTCTTTCTTCAGTCCCCATCGAGTTTGGGGATTGCTACCATGACAGGCACAGACAACCTTACGGCCACAGCTCTGGTCCGCTGCATAGAGAGAGAGTCAGTGAGAAAAGAACGGTGCATTGGTACAATGAGCACACACGTAGTCACAAACGAGCTGCGCGGATCCTGGAGCGTAAATGGCGAAATTCTAAGTTAGAAGTGTATAGAGCCCCCATACTCAAATAGCGGCCCGTGGGCCACATCCGGCCCGTGGGCTATCTATTTTTGGCCCGTGAGCCAAAGTGTTTTTTTTTTAGGAATCTTTTTTTTCAATCGTGCTATCCGCTCTTATTTTGAAATCGCGCACCTCGATCTCAAGACGATGCCGGGGATTGCCTTTATGGCAACAACAAACAGGTAGCAGACGCCCAAATGCGTTCACCCCCCCCCCCCCCCCCCCCCCCCCCCCACCTGTCGACGGTTTACGTTCGCCACACCCCCCCCCCCCCCCCCCGTAACCGGCCCTTCAGTGATTGAAAAAATTAAATGTGGCCCGTCATCATTTCTATTTGAGTACCCCTGGTATAGACTATCATGGAAAAGCAGCCATATTGAATATAAGCATGCCCTCCATGCGGCAAAATCCTCATACTTATCGGCTTTAATAGATAAACATAAAAACAATTCAGGACTCCTATTTAAAACTGTTTCCAGCCTTATGAGGAGCCATGAACAAATCAATTCACTATTTCCACTAGAGTGTAGCAGTAACAATTTTATGAAATTCTTTAATGATAAGATTGATAAAATTAAGGAAAAAAATTGTAGTGCTATCTCAGAGCCTGTCAACATGCCAATGCACCTTGACAGTTGTCTGGTCAGCTCTGATGCCCTGTTGGAGTCCTTCTCCCCAATTGGTCGTGAGGAGCTTATTTCACTGGTGGAATCTGCTAAGCCCTCCACATGCATACTAGATGCTGTACCAACCCATCTACTTAAAGAATTACTGCATAGCAATGTAGAACCTTTGCTTACTATAATTAACTATTCACTGAGCCTGGGCTACATTCCCAGTTCATTTAAACTAGGAGTCATCAAGCCGCTAATTAAAAAACCTGGTCTTAACCCCAGGAACTGTCCAAAATTCTAGAGAAAGAAGTTTCTTCACAACTTCAATCAGGATTTAGACCCCATCACAGCACTGAAACAGCACTTACTGATTGATCTCTTAATATCCTCTGATAAAGGACACATTTATTTTCTCATACTGCGAGACCTCAGTGCTGCTTTTGACACCATTGATCATAATATTGTACTTAATAGGCTGGAGACACTCATTGGCATAAGAGGTCAAGCACTCTCCTGGTTCAGGTCCTACCTGACAGATCGTTACCAATTTGTACTAGTAAATAACGAATGCTCAGAGCATTCTAAGGTAAAATATGTTGTCCCACAAGGATTTATACTGGGCTCCATATTATTCTCATTATATATGCTACCACTGGGCACCATCATTCGTAGGCATGGTATTAGCTTCCATTGCTATGCAGATGATACTCAGTTGTATATATCTTCCAATCTCAAAATTGAGAACTGCGTCCAGGACATTAAAAACTGGATGGCATCTAATTTTCTTCAACTAAACTCCGATAAGACTGAGGTGCTGATTCTTGGGCATAAAGCAGCTAGAAGCAATTGGGCTGATATTCCCTTTACCCTGGATGTTTTTTCATTAACATCTAAATCTACCGCAAAAAGCTTGGGTGTTACTATTGATTCTGATCTTTCATTTGGCACACATATATGCAATGTCACTAAGGCTGCCTTTTTCCATTTATGTAATATCGCCAAACTGAGACACTTACTTTCATTAGCTGATGCAGAGAAGCTGGTCAAGATAGGACTACTGTAATAGTCTTCTAATTGGATGCTCTAAACAGTCAATAAAGAAGCAACAACTTGTTCAAAATGCTGCAGCTAGAGTCCTAACTAAGGTTAGGAATTTCACAATACTACATCATACAAAGGCATGGCAGTGGTTACAATGCAATTAAGAGACTTAGTACTGGAGTAAGCCTACACTGCACATTGCCTTTCCCCTACTGTAGCATGCTCAAAGTTGTTTTAAAGTAATAAAGCACTTGTTTCTCAGATGATGAAATTTGTAAGATGTGGTAGAGCAAGGCAAGAGACACGGAACAAAGTAATGAAAGAGTAGTCCAAGAGCAGGAATGAAATGCACTAGAATAATGCTGAAAAGCTTTTGTTGTCTCACATTTAGAAAAGGCCTGTTTATTGTTTCCAGATCCAAGAATCTGACTTCTTTAAGTCTGACTTAGGAGTGTTGTGAAGCTGCCATACATAAGGCCCCAAGGAGTCTGTACTACTGACAGCTCAGTGGTAAAGAATCCCAATCTGAATGTGAGATGACTCTGTCTGACTCAACAGGACTACCTGACTCGGATTACAGTTTGGTCTGAAAGATCTGGGCACACCTGCTACAGGGTGTGTTCAGCTCAGACAACTGCAGATCTAAGTCAGTCAAGTGGATCATTAAAATGGCCACAAAACCCAAGTACACACGATTTTTGATACTACCAAAAGAAGTTGCATCTAACTTGACATGCTACAGTGAACTGGCAAAACCTAAACAAGAATAATTTTGCCAGTATAATTATACAGCATGTCAACACCTATCTGATTATGCCTCATATATTTTATACACCTAACAGTCACTTTATTAGGAGGATCTATACACCTACTCATTATATAATTATCCAATTATGTTGCAGAACCGCAATTCATAATATCATACAACTTTAGACACAGTTAATGTTGAATGGAGAATGGGCAAAGTTGTGATCTCAAGTTGTGATCATTCAAGCATTGTTCAAGCACTGCTGAATGCATCTATGAGCACCATTTCTAAATCTTAGAATGGCTTTTTTCAGCATGCTGATACATTACAAAAGACAACACATCGTAAACTGGTTCCATGACCATACTAGTGACAGGGCCAGATCTCCAATAGAGCACTGTATAGATGTGACAGACAGAAGATTTACAGCCTAAATATGCAGTGAATCTATGATTCAGTGAATCTATAACATTTAAGTTATGACATATTCTGAAAATACATTTCTGCTTGAGGTAAACAAAGTAGTGAAGGTCAAAGAGACAAATAAGTCAAGACGCTGTTAAGCAGCTTGTGGCTTTAGCCTAGTGGTGAGGCCTAGCTCACTGTGGGCAACATCAGAGCAAAGCAAATCTGGAAGTGAGTTCTTTAAAAACATTAAATAAGAAAAAGAAATATATTGCAGAAAACACAACAGATAAAGAACATTATGGATACATAATGGAACATGGATAGGCTAACAAAGCGAGTGTTAGCACTTTGATCAAATTTTGAAACAGATTTCTAAGATATATTTAATTTTATTTTATACAACAGCTTTAAGTCAGACTACCCAGCCGTGACAGTTGTTGACTATCTACTGAGTCACAGTTTTTCATGTTTACCTTAAGCATTCCCTCTGAAACACTGATTACAGCAAGTCATATGCATTATAAATATACCATTAGCTCCATGCTTGATATGACTTCATTGGTGAGGTTGTCTACATATAGGACTTTTACCCTTATTACAGTGGTGCATGTAGCCTACACACATATGTGCATTCACGCCACACTTGCACACACACCCACCCACACACACACACACACACACACACACACACACACACACACACACACACACACACACACACACATACACAAACTTATGAAATACAATTTTATATAGATACACATCCATTGTGACAAATAATGGCATTGGCTATATTATTAGGCCTAATGGACACAAGAAACTACATTCAGTCTTACATATGGTTATTCTTCTACAATGGTTAATATTAAGTAATTTGTACAAGAGTATTAAAATTATTGCACATTGTATTATACATTATTTTTAGTCAGGCATCAGTATCAATGTGCTTCACTCGGTCTGGGTGCAGCATGTACACCTTTGTTAGGCCAATTATTGCTAAACATAGCTGTCTCACATCTAGGATCACATCAGGAGGCACCATGCTGAACTTTCCTCTTGCTCAATTTTCTCTTGCTATCTTGAAAGGTTATCTCAAACCAGGGATGGAAAGATAATAGCTTTCTTTGTGACTTTGGGTAAATTCGTGAAGGCATTGTAATTCCTATGAATTCTTTGTGATACCAAGTTACAAGTGCCATGTCTGGAGAGATCAAGGGCAATAACTGGACTAGACTAAGATCAAACCCACTAGAACCCATGTCCCAAATGTCTAGGAGAGTAAAGGAAGGCACCCCTTCCTTTGACATTGCTGTCCTTGATTATCAATGCTAAGTCCAAAGGCAATTACTTCTACTTATGGTCCTTTCAACAAGGTATTTGTCAATGTTTGCACTGAGGTTACATTGAGCACTGTCTTCTTCTAAAGCCAACAAACCCTCCTAGAGTCAGACTAAACAAAAATGGTCCAAAAGTTGCTTCAGCAGAGGTTTAGTACACTCTGGTAATGGGGATGCTTAATGCACATGTCTTACATAAAGTATGTATGTGTAAGTATGTATGGAAAGAGCTTTCTTCAGTGGGTGTTGACTCATCAGTGGGAGTTGGTTTAGTAGCTCAAATAGAAATAAGATTAAGGTGATACCCACTAGTCATCCTCTTTTTGCAAACACCTCCCAATAACAAAGTCCAATGAATCCAAAATGACAAGTTGGCAATGGAATGATGAGATTAATGATGTTACTAAGAGGCATTTGAAAACCCTGTTGTTCTGTGTAGTCATTATCAAGTGACTTGGCAAGATTTTTTGGTTTCATATGTGTATTGGGTCTCCTGTTCATGGACATGTGTATTATTCTGAAAAGGGCGTTTTCAGTATCTACTTCTGAGAACTGAACAGTGAGAGAGGGGGATGGATAATCAAGAAAAGAAAGCACACATCTAAGGTTACATCTGCCCACATCGGCGGCAAGAATGTTGCCACAACATTGAGTATTGTGTAAACGGTTAAGTACAGTGGTTTTGCCAGGAGCTACAAATATCATTACTGGCTGCATCAAAATAAACAATGTCACAGACAACCTTGTGATGAAGATGATGGTTGTGAGTGGGTGTGTACATCCATGTGACTATCTGCACATATGTAGCTAAACTTCAATTACAGGATTTCGGTATTAGTGATTTTGCAGAAATGCAAGTCACAATGGAAAATGGCTCCATTTACAATTAATAACATTTATGAATGAAAAAGATCATCTGTTTCACTGCTGGAAATAAGATATGTGATGTACTGAAAATGATGGAAGTAAATAATCAGATATGTTTTGAATTTGTGAATAAACAGAATCAGAACAACCTTTTCTCAGAGAAAAGAGAAAAAGCTCTTGACTGATGGTAAACAAAAAGGGAATAACTCAAAGGGAATAACTCAAAGGGAATGACTCAAAGGGAATGAGCACATCTTGTCAATCTTCATAAATTCGTAAATGCATGATTAGTCATGAAATAAGACATAATCCAAAACACACTTTATTTAGAACAGGCTGTTTGATGAAAATTTTTTAATGTATGCATTTCTATACATTTTATGGGAACTTGCCGTCTGAACACTGCAGAGTTTCTAGGCATTTCTGTTCTGTTACACAACTATAAAGAACAAAAAATCCATGTCCATGCGAAAGAACAAGCTGAGAAAAAGAGATTATGGAAGTGTGTTAGGTGTGTGTGTATATATAAATACGTCATGTATTCAGTCATGCCCAATTATCTCCACTTAGCTGTAAAACATGTTTTTCACAAGCATGAAGGTGGCAGACGTGTTTTCTCTTAACTATTACTGTAAATATCCAGTCACTGACCTGATCATTTTTCTCCATTCTCATAACCTTAGTTGTAACTTTTAGTAGGTGTCTGTGAAGGCAAAACATAAGTGTATAAATTCACCTTCATGGCAGTCATGGTCTTGTGGTAGGGAGGTCTTGTGATCAGAGGGTTGTGGGTTCGATTCCCAGGCCTGAGGCCATGACTGAGGTGCCCTTGAGCAAGGCACCTAACCCCAACTGCTCCCCGGGCGCCGGGCTAGGGCTGCCCACCGCTCTGGGCACGTGTGATCCACAGCCCCCTAGTAATCACTAGGTGTAATCACAGTGTGTCTGTGTGTGTTCTAACTGCATAGATGGGTCAAAAGCAGAGGACAAAATTTGATTGCGGTAAAAAATCACAATTGACAAATATGGCACATTAACTAATTAATTTACACTTTCAACAGACTGGCTAAAATGACATTAGGTTGTGGAAGTAGAGGGTTCATGAGAAAACTGGAGTAGACAGTTGAGGAAGGAAATGTGAATATATCCACAACCTTGGAAGAATTTGTAACTGAAAATGAACTTGGATGAGATGCTACAAAGGAGGATATAATTCATCTCACCATCTCTAATGACTTTCTAAACATTTCAGGAAGTACTTTCATGTGTATCAAACACAAAACCAGCATGACTGGGTTGGTAACCCCTTCATCACCAGTGCAGGCTGCTAACTACTGACACAAGCAGGATGACCTTCTGGACCTTTCAAGTGACCGATCATTGAAGGCAGTCTATGACTTAATCCCACGACCAGAGATTAGGCAATCAGTCAATGGCCAGGCACCCTGTCAAAGGCCACTGATATGTACTTTCTCTCAGTGTGGCTCAGTGGTCATTTTCTGCACTCACCTACATCAAAATCAATCAGCAATCACCAAGCATCTGCCATGCTTACTGACAGTGGAGAATGATTTATGACTAGCTGTGTCTGGTACTGACCAAATAATTCCTATGGTGTTCTCTTAGTAACAGGCTTAGCGGATGCATTGAATAAGTAAGGCCTATATTATCTATTGTAACTAAAATGAAATTAATTAAAATGCACTTGTGTATAGCATGGTCACAATATTTCCCTCTCCTCATCAGTCACCAATCATGGTGTAAAATGTTATCGTCAACCCAAGGTCTCATTTCACCATCTCAGAAATATTTCCGAACTTTGTCCCAGTCTCACCTCATAAGTTGAAAAGCTAGTTGACACTTTTATCTTGTTCAGACTGGATTATTATAGTGCTTGAAAAGCACTATATTGATATTCCTCATACTTCTTCTTATTATTCTTCTTCTTCTTCTTCTTCTTATTATTCTTCTCCAAAATTTCTGCAATTAATGCGGCCCGAACCGCTTAACGTACAGACTCCGTTCGAACTGCGTTTCGAAGGTCTCGGCTCTGTGTGGTGTGCTATCCGTTTTTGGAGTCGATTAGAGTTATAGATTTTAATAGAATTGAGATTAAAAATGAAAAATGGCCCTATTAAAATGAATGGTGGAATGTTCAGATTTCAAATCTTCACTCTAAGTTAGAGTGTAAGATGGCATAAAAAATGCTCAAAACTTTCTTGAATAAACTGCTGTAAAATCCTTACACCTTGACCTAGAAGCTCCATTTAAATTTTAAATGGGAGAGAAACTTGTCCTTTCTGGCACGCCGAGATATCTAATCATTTGATCAATTAGTTTTAGAGTTATGAGCATTTGTTTGGCACTAGACACAGAAAACTGCCCCATTGGCCCCCATATAAATGTATGAGAATCAGAATCAGCTTTGTTGAGATTTTTGTGTGTGTTTAACTTGTCATCAATCAGTCATTTTAGGGTCAAACCACACCAAAATATATGACAATCATCAGCAAGGGGTCCTCTCTCACACAATCTCTTCGGTGAAGCGATAAGTTAAATGGGTCCCGAACTACGACCGTTTGTTCGGAGGGTGCAAATCACTAAAACAAGGCTTTTTCACTCAGTGAGAGTGACAGTTATTATTTGAATGTCTCTCCCCCTCCCCCACACACACACGCGCACACACCTGCATCTCTCTCATACCCACTCCACACAGTCACACACACATACATACATCTCTCATACCCAGATGGCGCAGATGGGGTAGATAGAGTAGAGGGGGCAGATGGAGCAGAGGGGCAGATGGGGCAGATTGAGCAGAAGGGGCAGATGGGGCAGATAGAGCAGAGGGGCAGATAGAGCAGAGGGGCAGATGGAGCAGAGGGGCAGATAAGGGAGAGGGGCAAATGGGGCAGATAGAGCAGATGGGGCAGATGGAGCAGATGGGGCAGATCTCTCACACACACACACACACACAACTCACACACACACACACACACACACACACACACACACACACACACACCTACCTCACACACACACACACACACAAACACACACACACCTACCTCACACACACACACACACACACACACACACACACACACACACACACACACACACACACACACACACACACCTACCTCACACACACACACACACAAACACACACATATACACCACACAGACACACACACATACATACATGCAGATGGGGCAGATAGAGCAGAGGGGCAGATAGAGCAGATGGGGCAGATGGAGCAGAGGGGCAGATAAGGGAGAGGGGCAAATGGGGCAGATAGAGCAGATGGGGCAGATCTCACACACACACACACACACACAACTCACACACACACACACACACACACAACACACACACACACACACCTACCTCACACACACACACACACACACACACAAAACACACACACACCTACCTCACACACACACACACACACACCTACCTCACACACACACACACACACACACACACACACACACACACACACACACACACACACACACACAAACACACACATATACACCACACAGACACACACACATACATACATGCAGATGGGGCAGAAGGAGCAGATGGGCAGATGGAGCAGAGGGGTAGATGGAGCAGAGGGGCAGCTAGAGCAGAGGGGCAGATGGAACAGAGTGGCAGATGGAGCAGAGGGGCAGATGAGGGTGAGGGGCAAATGGGGCAGATAGAGCAGATGGAGCAGAGGGGCAGATGGGTCAAAGGGGCAGATGGAGCAGAGGGGCAGATGGGCCAAAGGGGCAGATAGAGCAGATGGAGCAGAAGGGCAGATGGGGCAAAGGGGGCAGATGGAGCAGAGGGGCAGATGGAGCAGAGGGGTAGATGGAGCAGATAGAACAGAGGGCCGTATGGGGCAGATGGAGCAGAGGGGCAAATGGGGCAGATAGAGCAGATGGAGTAGATGGGGCAGATGGAGCATATACACCATATACACTACATACACACACACACACACACACACACACACACACACACACACACACAACAGAGACTTGCATCTCTTTTCAAGCACTATGTATTTCCTTCAGGAAATGCATGTCTAGTTGCAGTATACATCTCTTTGGGATTCCTAGCAGGAGTCTTCAGATCCCGTTCTACATTCTCTTCACTGGCTTCCCATCTCTACAAGGACTGAGTACAAGTTTTCCCTCCTTACTCACCAGTGTATCTATGGTAGTGCCTCTATGTGCTTGAAATATCTACCTAAATATGTACCTCCTCTCCCTGAGAAGTAAGCTGAGCACCTTTTCTGCTGCCCTCAACTATGAAACCCCCTCCCTTGCCATCTGAGGGCACCACATGCTTGAGAGTTTTTAAAAAGTTTTTTCAATGTTTGTTTCAGCAGAAATTATCACTTAAATACCCTGTCATTGTTACTATTTTTAAGATCATTTATATTACTTTTTTTAGGTTTTATCTTGCACCACTTTGGGATTTGCACCACTTTGTGATCCAAATAAAAATTATTATTATTAAGATACATATGTAGTAATTGGTAGACAATGAGCAAATGTTTTATACTTTTAAGGAATAAGTCATGATTACCTGTAGTTTTTGTGATTTCCGAACAGTCTTGATGGACACATTTCACAGCAGGCATCCCAAGTTGCAAAAGTTGATTTCAGGGAGGTTAACACCCCCCCCCAGAGGTTAAGTTGTTCAGCGGGGGGGGGTGAAAGTTGTTCGGGGGGGGGGGGGGGGGGATGTGGGGGGTGGCGAGTGAAAGTTGTTCGGCGGGGGGGGTGAGTGAAAGTTGCTGAGCGGGTGGTGGCGGCGAATATATACGTAAATTGTTGAGCTGAGAACAGGCCAATCAGAACCCCCTTTCTCTCCTTCCCACTTGCGATTAGAGAAAAAAAAAGTCTGTCGCCCGTGTGCGCGTTTGTGTGAGTCACTCGTTCTGAATTCCGGGAGATTATATGTGACTCGCGGGTATCAGGGAGACACTACCGAAATGCGGGAGACTCCCGCAGCTTCCGGGAGACTTGGGATGTCTGTCACAGTGTCATATGAGGGTCCATGCATTCCATGTGATTCTATGTGTTTCCCTTTGCCATCAATTGCCATCTTTGGGTTGAAGAGGATTGCAGTAGAAGAAGACAATGAATGTGGAAGTCATGCAAGGCAGAGTTTATTGAACACCACTTACAGGCTGATGATGGATTAAAATCTTTTTCTTCTGTGATTGAGGATCTGCTCCACAAACCTCAGCAAATGCTGACAGTCGAATCTCTGCCTACATAAATCTCATCTAATAGTCCTAGCATTACAAGAGCCTTTGCAGCTGAAGATCTCAAGGCTTGCTCCAAAACCAGATATCACCATTCTATGACTGCAACATATGCCACACTTACAATTCATAATGTCCAGATATAGGTATATACAGATGAGACACCTTAGGGGGGGGGGGGACGAAAAGTTGTGCTTGTGTGAGTGTCAATTGCTAAGCGGGAAGACCGCTAGCAACCGCGGACAATCTATAATAGTAGCAAAAACCCCTGTTTGGTGACCCCTGCCTTAGAATGTTAATTCCCAGCAAATCTCACATCACAATTTCTGATCAGACATTTGTAAAAAGGTATGCTATCAAGGTAGACACTTTACAGAGAGATGGAACAGGGCCTTTGGATCGTGGATTATGTAAGGCGGAGGATTTTGAACGCGAAAACCATAGTCTCTGAACAGAGATAAAAACTGCATGACGAAACACCCAACGCAACACGTTCCCAACAGAGGCCAGGCACTGGAGCGTCTGCTTGAGGTCCTGGTTCACCTGCTCGGTCTGACCATTGCTCTGGCGGTGAAAACCAGAAGAGAGGCTAGCCTTGGTACTCAAGAGCTCGGGAAACGCCCCCCAGAAATGACTGGTGAGTTGTGGCCCTCGGTCAGAGGCCACGTCCTAGAGGAAGCCATGGACACGCACCACATGCTGCAGGAAGACAGAGACTGTTTCATGAGCGGAGGGGAGTTTAGGGGGAAACCCGGTCACAAAGTCCATGGAGAGATGAGATCAGGGACGGGAAGGAACCAGAAGCGGGTGAAGCAGAATCAGAGGCTTAGACCGCAAGGTTCTCCCCTGGGCATATACCACGCACGCAGCTACAAAGGTAACCACAGCTTGGGCCACCAAAAATGACACCTAATGAGTTCAGGGGTGTGATCACAATAATATGTACAGGGGTGTAGCTTAGGGGGCTTCCCAGACTATTGGGATAATATAGCCCCAACCCCTGCCCCAGCAGCATCAACCCCCACAAGGTCAGGGTCGTCAAAGGCAGCCTGGGCCTGCAGGGTCCATCTAAAGCTCCCAAGGTGAGTGCAAAAGGGGGGCCACCAATGAACCGAAGTCCTTGATGAACCTGCGGTAAAAGTTGGCAAACCCCAAGAAGCACTGTATCTGGCGAACAGAAGAGGGAATGGGCCAGGATGCCACGGCTTGTTTTTTGGCGATTGATGAGCAGCATGAAACCCTAAGAAAGAGATCTCCTCACTATGGAAGGAGGACTTCTCTAGTTTAACATAGAGGTAATTCTCCAGCTACAACTAGAGAAACATGCGCGGCATGCTCCTTAAGTGACTGACTGTAAATCAGTATGTCGTCCAAATAGACAACATAGTTGTCCAGAGCCTCCCTCAAAACCTCATTTATATACCGCTGAAAGACAACAGGGGCACTCATGAGTACAAACGGCATCACAAGATAATTGTAATTATCTTGGCCCAGATGATGTCCAATGCGGTAATCTGCTCTGGTCCCATCCCAATGCAACGCGGCGATGAGCAATACAGCAGGCTCACGTCAATAAACCGCTGGATGTCCAAGTGGTGCTCTGAAAATCAAGTGGGCTTTATTGATAATTATAAAGCCTTCGAGGGCAAACCTGGTCTTTTAGACAGGGATGGTGTCCACCCCACCCGGGATGGCGCCACTTTGCTATACTGCAGCATAGCCCATAGCCTGCTAGTTAGTCTGCAGTGTAGAAAATTGATATTCTATGCCTAACAGAAACTTGGGTTCAATCTGGTGATTATTTAACTCTAAACGAAGCCACCCTTGAGGGATTTAGCTATGTACATGTAGACCAAGATTGTCAGGCAGAGGAGGATGAATATGTAGTCTATTTTAATTATTTAGAAATTCGTCAGAAACACTTCAATATCTCCAATTCCTTTGAGATGCTGTCTATAAACATAACTAATTTGTCTACAAATAAAAACGCATTCTCACTGACTAATATGTACAGACCACTCAGACTTTCTAATCGATTTCAGACTTTCTAAACGATTTTTAAGGTGGAGGATCCGCTATAAAAGGGCCTTTACTTCCAATATTGACCCATATATACGCTTCTGCAAATGGCAGCAATCTCCAACCACTATCTAGTCTCATTCGAGCTTCATCTTAACCTGAATGCACGCTTGTCTTCTCGCCATTGTATAAAGCGCTTGATAAATTCATCAATTGCAATGGTTTACTACTTTATCCTACTTGCTATCGGATCCAGAGGAGTTAGGTAGTCTAACCAACTGCTTAGAGAACATCTGCAGATGAGCTCTAGATATAGTAGCTACACACAAATATAAAAAGGCCAGATCTAATAAGCTTGCCCCATGGTATACCAAACTCGAAACTTAAAACTAATATCACATAAATTAGAGCGGAAATGGCGAAGCTGGATGTATTCCACTGTGCCTGGAAGGATAGCCTTATTGAATACAAAAGGGCACTCACTAAAGCACGCTCAGCATACTTAGCCTCACTGATTGAGAATAATAAAAACGAGATTTATTTTTAGTACTATTTCTAAACTTACAAAAAAATCAAGCAGGCGCTGAACCTCAGATTCCAGGAAACCTAACTAGTAATGTCTTTATGGATTTCTTTGATAATAAAATAGAATATTAGACAAAATATAGAACCTTTTTGTCACAGTGAGGTGGCACCCTACCGGCCGCCTCTGTCCACAGCGGCTGTTGTTGTTGTTTGGTGACGTCATGTGCGTCCCTCAGGTGGGCGGAGCCCGTGATCCATCTCACCTGAGGGTCGTTTGTTTGCCTATATATGTCTTGTCTTTGTACCAGTTGACCGCTGGTCATTATATCCTTAATTTGGAGATAGTGCACGGGTTTTAGGTTTGCACACTTTCTATTAAACCATCATTTTTCCCTGAGACTTGGCGTGATCGCTTCCTTTTCGTTGCTCACCCCTGCCCGTCACAATTACCAGTTGTGACTGAAAATCTTCTAACTGTAGTTAACTCATTACAATAGGTCACATGCCCAAATCCTGTAAATTAGCAGTTATTAAACCTCTGATCAAGAAACCAAATCTTGATCCAACAGTTCTACCTAATTATAGACCTATTTTGAACATATCATTTATATCCAAGATCATAGAAAAAGCTGTTGCCCAGCAATTATGCTTATATCTGCATAGGAATCACATATTTGAGAAGTTCCAATCTGGATTTAGGCCCCATCACAGTACTGAAATAGCCCCGGTTAAAGTGCCCTTGGTGGGGGCGTCTGTCACGTTACGGTCCCCGAACCCTTCCTTTGGGGCGTGTGTTAACGTTGTCTGCGTCTATTCGTCTGCGTCAGTGTATCTCCGTGGGTGCGGGTGCGTCTTGTAATTATCTGTCTCACCTGTGGCTCATCTCGTCATCACGTGGGGTTGATGTGGTCTGTCTATTTAATGTGCGTTCGCGCAGTGTCTTGTGCTCATTGTTGTCTAATGTCTGAGTTTGCACGTTGTGTGTGCATGCTTTCTGTGCACTAAACAAGCGCTATATACGTTATAATAAACGTGACGTTGGTCAGAAAGAAGGATTCTATCTGCCGCCTCCCGCGTCACATACGGCACCTCATGGTCCATTACGTCTCTTGTTTAGAGCTCCTGCTCGCCACGCTAGCTTGCAAAATTATAACAACAAAGTTGGGAGAAAACGGCGAGTCCTGTATGGGATTTTTTTTATATGACTATGAGAAAGACTACATGTTTTCTAGTGCAAACAGGTGATAAAATATATGGATTCGTTCTCAAGAGGAAAAACCCCACGAATCTCAACTCTCACACAATAGGGCTAACTGCCAGTACCTTGACAAGCTAGCCTCGGAGTAGCTCCGCCGAAAGAGAAGCTCCATCCCGGCTAGATAGCACCGGGAAGGTGAACCATAATGAACCGTTTTCACCAGTGATCAAATAGTTGCTGGTTAGTTAATATGCATATTAGTTAATATGCAGAAAAACTGCAAGCAAGTGTATGCACTAGTTAATGTGTTGAGACTGGATGTCAGCATGACCAGGTGACTCGATTGCCTTCAAAAAGTTTGGCTTTTTACATGAACCAAATAGGGTTATGCTCCTATGTTCGTGTCTGTCCTTAGTCTGACAATTTTCAGCAGCAATATTACACATTTTGCACTTAAGGTGTAATTTGTTGAGTGGGAGTTTGGTGGCAAAATGCGTGTTTTCCACTACGCCGGTTTTAAAAGTATTAGCGGCTCGCTGGGCTTGTAAACAAACCGCACACCACGAAAATGTAGCAGTGTGTCGCCCCGTTTGTGCAGATGAGCCCATGGACCAGCTGGGGAGCCGCATGAAACCAGGCAAAGAGCCGCATGTGGCTCGTGAGCCGCGGGTTGGCCACTCCTGACATACAGGGTAGCCAATCTGACGTCTGAACTTCTGACAGCCTACGCACCGCACTAACTTGTTACTTTGCTGCGTAGCTAGCCTCCAATTTATTTAAACTAAATACAACAAAGGGTATAAAAATGAGTGCCGTAGCTGGTCCGAATAAGAAGCCTAAAACCCACCACTTCATACAGAATGGGAGGAGGATTTGTTTCACTATGTCGTATTCTAAGTGTATTTGCCTCATCTGTCAGTGTGCCATTGCTATTCCAAAGAAGGGAAATGTGGAGCACCATTTTCGGACTGTTCATAAAAACTATGACATTGACTTTCCTCGGAAAAGCGAGCTAAGAAGGAGAAAGGTAAAAGAACTCAAATCCCAGTTGTCCGGACAGCAGTCATTTTTCTCACATCTGACCACAAATGCGAAGGCAGCCACCGAAGCATAATTTCAGGTGTCACTTAATTGTTAAACACAAGAAGTCCTTCCAAGACAGAGAGATGATAAAAGAGGTAAACATGATAATATAACATAACATGATACATAACATGATATTTACAGTTGGTTTATTAAAAATGCCTGTCAGTAAAAGTCAACAACAAAAACTCCAATAACAAATTATAGTCCAAGGAAGGAAGGTAATTTAAAAACCAGGACATTCAACTCTGTTGATGTCTGTTGTTGTTTGATTATTGTGCAATTGGTATGGTTGCGGGTGCCTACATGGGTGTGTTGTGCATATGGGATGAAGGTGTATGGGTGTATATGTATGTGGAGATGTATATATGAGATGAAGGTGTGTGGGTGTATATATGGGATGAATATGTGTGGGTGAATATGTGTTTAGGTGAATGCGGATGTCCAGACCGGCTGCTCTCTGCGGTGGGGGTGATGGGGGTCTGAGCTTGGATGTGGTGGGGGTGATGGGGGTCTGAGCTTGGATGCGGTGGGGGAGTGGGGAGTCCCGCCGGTCAGTGGCGCCTCTGACAAATATCTCAGGGGGGGCAATTGTTGTGATGACATCCAAAGTGACCATTTCAGTGGGTAAATAAAAAACTGACTTAACCAATGAAAATATAATATTAAATATATATTTCTCTTTACATTATAGACTGTACAGTATTTGTGCACCAATATATCTTGTAAATATCATCTTGGTTAAAGCTCTACAATGACTGAACATTTAACTGAGATTGTCATCTCTCAATTTGCCCTCACAAACAACTTTAAACATGGAGAGAGGCCAGATTTACCATTAATTAATTAAAGTGAATCTTTCCCACTCACAATAATTTCTGTATTCCTCAGACAGTATTTTATTGTAGGTGTTGTGTGTTAGAATATAAATGGGCAACAGCATTAAGGATGTAACAGAATGCAGGGGAAGCAGAACAGGGCGCTCTACTTCACAGCCTGCTAGACATGTTTTCCCTTCATACCAGTTTCACCAAAATCCCCGGTTATATTCTTTTCCTCCCTTTGTGGACACTTCACTTGTTTGATGTTTAAATTTGGTCTCGGTGGCCCTAATTCCTTAGTTGTTAGTTTATCTTGATTATCACGACGACAGAATGGCTCTTCTCTTAATGAAATGACTGAGTTGTTGTGAGTTGAAGGAACGCTGGCCGTGTTGAGCATACCTCTAGCTGCCGTTATTTTCCCTACGTTACGTCTGACGCAAGCACGTAAGGGCACGCACTCCCGGAACCCATAGACATTGCATTGCAGCGCCTACACTTTAGAAAAAAAACATTTAACATGAGAGTCTACAAGAGCAGTCGGGGCGATTTTCAGTTAGACTCAAATCGCCCCAAAAGGGGTGGTACTACAGGGAATGCACCTCAATGCTGATTGGACATTGGCATTCAGAGGCAAGAGACGCTGTCCAGAACAGGCATCGCTAGTAAAATGCCGTGATAGAATGTGAGAGAAAAAAAAACGTCCTTTTCATCCTTTCGTGGTGTGTCGCCCAATCGCCCTAATGAACAAACCGCCCCTGCCGCCGGTCGGTCTCCCCGGGTCGACCTCTCCCTGCCTCGAGCGAGGGGGGGCAGTGAAGCACGGTGCCCAATGAGCCAGCTAGATAGCTGGTTCTCCTCTTCCAGAGGACCATTTCCTCTGGACCCACGTATTCCCACCCACTCACCCCCCACCCCCCTTCCACCCCCCACACATACAAACACACACACAGCACTCATACATTTAGGATCCTGGGGGGCAGGCATGTTACCCAGAGGTTGACGAGGTGGGCCTGCTACCATGGTTCACCCGTCTCCTCACCACTGTCTGTCCCTCAGTTTTTACTGCACTTTAGACATAGAGGGCCTTTGAGGGGAAGGTGTGGACAAACACTGACCAGTGGCCTGGGCCCTTGCCCACGTTTGTCCCAGCACCTGTCCCCTCAATTTTAACTACACCCAGGCCCGTTGACAGTCTTGCTAGGGCCCGGGACAAGAAAGTTTAATGTGCCCCCCCCTTCCCCCGGCGCACGTCATTTGAATTTCGTCATTTGACAATCCTTCTGTTAGGTCATATAGTATATAATATAGCCACACATCAAAGCTGTTTCTGACAGCTGACTGGTTTATATTTTACGCGTCGCAAGCGGCGCGAGGGTTCGCGCGAAAATGACGTAATCGCAGTGGCACCGCCCGTGTGCGAGGGCCTCGCGCGCTGTCCATTCGCGAGGTCGTGCACCTCTTGACTTTTGTAACTTCGCGCGCGACGTGCTTCAGCGCAATGAACAAAGTCATGTTTGCAGGGTTCATACACCTTTATAATGTGGAATTAAATCACCTGTACTTCACTTTAAAGGTCCATTTCAATAATTTCCTGCACGTTAAACTTAATTAAGTTAAATATTTATACATATACTCGAAATAATTCGATTTTTATCACATTATTTAATGGTTGTTTATTTTCAAAACGCCCAATCTTAACGTCTTCACGAGAACTGTTCAGTCAGACAGCTATTTGTTGTGAAACAAAGTAGTTACAATTTCAAGCATTTTCAAGTACTTTAGCCTAAATTCCAGCACTTTTCAAACCTGGAACACAATGCAACATTAAAATTCGTCAGGTAAATGTTTTCCTTTCTTTTCTGCGCTCCAGATTTCTGTATTTACTTTAACTATCCACCACTGTATTTCCCGCTGTTGTGCGGGTACCAGCCGGTTACGGTCGGTGCTGGATCAAACCATTTTCAGTGGGATGCGGGGGTGTATGCACTTAATGGAAAATATGCAGATAGGTAAAAAAAACATATATATTTTAGCCATTGAGTTTATTTTGAGTACAGAATTTTATATTAATGAAAGATTTCAAGATTATTTAAAAATTATAGACTTTAAATAAAAAATAAATTGCTGGGCTCTTTGATGGGCCCCCCTGGCCCTGGGGCCCGGGACAACAGACCCGGTTGTCCCCCCCTGTCGACGGGGCTGACTACACCATAGTATCACACACTACCACACATTCATATACACCAACACCTACACACTACACAGCACTGGGGGTGGAGGGGTGGGAAGGCATTTGTTACTGTGCTAGTATTGTTTAAAGAAGAGAGGCACACACAGAGATAGTGTATCGTCAGGTGTGTATTGCTCGAGTGCCGGTACAGTGCTGACTTCCGGTGTCATAATAAAAGTATACAGCCAATACAAATCCCGTAACATCCTCCTTTACAAAAGTAAAGAAAACCCAAAATACACGATACACAAGAAGTACCTGAACTTATTTCAGAAAGTAGTGAAGTGGTTACCACTCTTAAAAATGTTAAATAAACTTAACCCAGTAAACCTATGAAGACATACAGTAAACCTGACAGTCCGATAAGGTGTCCAGAGCCATACCTATCAAACTTCAATACAATCAACAACTTTTTTTTTTTTTTTTTACATTTTGATTCTATGAGTCCCACTGTCACGTGACCCTTACATTCTGCAGTTCAGTTCACAAATTAAGCCTCTCAGGTGGCTTCGACAGCCTCCCTGCTTTGGTGTAAGTGTAAGTGCCTGAATGCGGTAACGGCTGCTGTACTGGATCTTGCAGAGCCACCGGGGCAGGCCTGACAGGGCTTGACACATCCTTTGATGTTTGAGGAACAGGCAGACTGACCTCACACGCAGGTGCATTTGTGGGATCATTACCATCTATGACCACTGCAGCGGAAGGCTCTGCCACCCTCAGATCTACCCTATTGCGCCGATATAGAGTACCATCCACATCCACCAGATACGAGCGTGGTGCAACCTGGTGAATGCAGGTACCAAGTCTCCAACGCCCGGAGGCATCACCATGCATGGGCTTCATTCTGATACTCTCACCAATTTTAAGCTCCGGTAGATCTCTCGCTGTCCGGTCATAAAAGTGCTTTGCGATCTGTCGGCGGTGACGCAACCTCTCCGTAACACCTACCACCACACATGGTTCAAGAAGTTTGTTAGTCACAGGAAGAGATGTTCTGAGCCTCCTTGACATAAGGCGCTGCGCAGGGCTGCTGTCCATGTTCTCTGTGAGCGTGTTTTTCCAGTGCAATATAGCTTTCCATGGATCCGTTCCATCTCGTGCTGCTCTGTGCAAGATGCTCTTTGCTATCTTGACCGCTGACTCTGCTTTGCCATTCGCTTGTGGGTGTCGTGGTGAAGAGGTTACATGGTCAAATTCCCACTCAAGGGCAAAACGCTTGAACAGAGAGCTAAACTGCGGGCCATTGTCTGAGATAACTTTGTCAGGTTGGCCATGACGGGCAAACTGGTACTTGCAGCGCTTGATGACTGTGTTCGCTGACATGTCCGGTAGTAGCTCAATCTCCCAAAAATCAGAATAATGATCAACTATAAGCAGGTAGTCCTTCTGGCGGTGTGCAAACAAATCCATGCTGACAATTGCCATGGCCGTGTTGGCAGTTCGTGTGAAAGCATGGACTCTTTCTGTTGTTTGTGAGCATATTCATTGCAGGTTGAGCATGCCCTGACAAAGTCTTTTATCTCTGCCTGCATATTGGGCCAGTAGAGGGTGTCTTTAGCTTGTCTATAGCAGGCATCTCCACCAATATGGCTTGAGTGTATGCGGGCTAGCATCTCTGGACGCATTGACTTGGGGATAATGACTTTTTGACCCCGAAAAAGAATGCCATTCTGCACACTGATCTCATCACGGAAGGGCCAGTATTCATGTATGCAAAGTGACGTGATGTCTCTTACTTCTGGCCAACCAGCAAGCACTGTGGACTTGAGAAACTGCAGACTGTCATCCCTATCAGTATGCTTCCTGATTTGTTCGAGTCGCTGATCACTCACATTTAGGTACTCCGCCTGGTTGATGTACTGCACATCCTCCTGTGCTCGCTGCAATGAACAGATGTCGTGTTGTACATACTCTGTACCACGGCCTGAACAATTTGTCGTAGCTCTGCTGAGTGTGTCACTAATAAACATCTCAGGCCCGGGCTTGTATGTGATTCCTAAGTTGTAGTTTTGCAGTGTCAAAAGCATGATCTGGAGCCTCTTGGGTGCAGACAGTAAGGGCTTGCTGAATATCGAATCAAGGGCTTGTGATCGGTCTCTACTGTGATAAGGTCACGTCCATACAGATAATGGTGAAACCTCTGGCATGCAAATACGATACTAAGACACTCCTTTTCAATCTGAGCTTAATTTCTCTCCGTAGGAGTGAGTGCCCTTGACGCAAAAGAAACAGGCTGGCCGTCTTGCATGAGGCAACAACCCAATCCGCTCTGGCTGGAGTCGCTCTGCACCGTGACAGGCCTAGTAACATCGTAATAGCGCAAGACTGGTGTGGACGATGCTAAGGATTTCAGTTCGGACACTGCTGCATCATGCTTGGGGAGCCAGTGCCAAGGGGTGTCTTTATCCAATAATCGTCGCAGTGGTTCACAGATGGCCGACAAGTGTGGCATGAACTTTGCTAGGTAGTTGGCAAAACCTATGAGTCGCTGCACACCTTTCGCATCTGCCGGGTTAGGCATGTCCACAATTGCCTTCACTTTCTCAGGGTCGGGCTTTAATCCAGCGGCTGTTAGAATGTGTCCATGAAAGCGGACATCTGACAACTTGAACTGCAGCTTTGTCAGGCTTAAGCGGAGCTTCACCTCTCTGCAGCGTTCCATCAGTGCTCTCAAGTTGATGTCATGGTCTCTCTCTGCCCTTTCATCAGTGTCTCCACAGCCTATGACTAAAATATCATCCGCAATAGGCTCAATACCCTTAAGCCCGGACAAAAGCTCATGTTGTTTGCACTGATACACCT
Organism: Brachyhypopomus gauderio; assembly: GCF_052324685.1. Lineage (NCBI taxonomy): Eukaryota > Metazoa > Chordata > Actinopteri > Gymnotiformes > Hypopomidae > Brachyhypopomus > Brachyhypopomus gauderio. The sequence continues at coordinate 609,282 of NC_135216.1, read as the reverse complement.
CGGGGGCCACAGAAACCCTAAACGGTAGCTTGAGCCAACGCTTTCTGCCCCAAGGGGTCCAGAAGGTGGTCACGAGGCTGCTCTCTTTATCTAGCCTACACTGTAGGAATGCATGCTTTGCATCCACTAATGTGAAAACTCTTGCCTTTGGCAACTTGTATAGTACATCCTCAAGAGTAGGCATGATATAGTGGGAGCGTTTTAGAGCTTTGTTCAAGAATTTAGGATCCAAGCACACTCTTAACTTGCCCGGCTTTTTGACAATGACCATATTGCTGATCCAGTCGGTCGGCTCAGTGACATCTGTGATGTGTCCATCAGCCTGATATTGATCCAGCAAGGCCTTGACATCAGCTTTCATTGCAATAGGTACATTGCGCGGTGCACATTGAACAGGGGGAATGGTCGGGTCCAACTCAAAATAAACTACACCAGGCACTGACTTCACTGGTGAGTTAAACACATCTCCAAATTCTTTTATCAACTGTTCTTTCGTTAGTGCCCCGGAGTAAGTGTGCTCCACGGTGTGCACTGTGGCTGGAATCATGAACTGAATGAGTCCCAGGCGCTCACAGGTGGAGCCTGATAACAAAGGCTTTTGACTAGTCTTGACCACCTCGAATGCCAGTTGGTGGGTCTGGCCATTAACCGTGCACTCTGTTTCAAAAATGCCCATGGAGCTCAACGGGTCACCTGAATACAACTTTGATCTGGTACTGCTGGGTTGCAGTAGTGTATTAGGTGCCAGTTTCATCTTGTCTCTGTAGCTCATTACGTCATACGTGGCCCCTGAATCAAGCTGGCACTGCTGTGGCCTCTGATTAATTTGTAGCATGACAAACCATTTCTTCCCTCTTGTCTGCACTGCCCCAATTGACTCATGCATGTATATGTCATCATCAGTGTTCGCCTCCGAGTCCCCTGTATAATCTACACAGTGCAACTTCTTCTCAGTCTTTTTACTTTTCAAACACATCTTGGCAAAATGATTTTGCGTTCCACATGACTTGCATGACTTCCCAAAAGCAGGACAGTGTTGTCTACCCCTAGGGTTTGTGTAGCCGCAGTATTTACACAAATTACCTGTGTCTGCAATTTGAGGTGCATCACTATGTTTCGACTTGATCGGTCTGAACCGTTGCTTAGCAGCTACATGCACGGTGTCGGTATGAGGTGCGCACTCCATCATTTTCATTCGCATGTCAGTCTGTTCTGATGCGCGACACATTTCGATAGCACTGACGAGTGTTAGAGCTTTTTCCCTTAGCAGTCTGTGTCATGTGCCTTCATCCATAATGCCCAATACAATCTTATCACGAATCATCTCGTCTTTCAATTGCCCATACTCACATGTAGCAGCTTTTTCCCTCAGCCTGGTAACAAATGTATCAATCGTCTCTCCGTCCTCTTGTTTGCAACGCCCAAACATGTACCTCTCATAAATGACGTTCTTCGCAGGCTTGAAATACCGCTCTAATGCGTCCAGTATGACTTCAGGATCATTCCGTTGCTCTTCGGTGAGATTCAGATTGTGACGGTAAATGTGTCTGCACTCACTTCCCATGACAGTCCGTAGCATAGCTGCTTGCACATTCTTCAATTTGACAGAAAGACCCGTGACCAAGGAATAGTCCTCAAACTCTGCACGGAATATTTCCCAGTTCGCATACCAGTCACCCACGAAACTCATAGGTGATAGCGGTGAAATGTTAGCAGCTAAGGCTAGCCCCGCTACCTGCTGCTGAGCACCTGCTCCCAACTCATTATCGCCTGCCTCTTGTGACATCCTGTAGCTTTACAATTCAGCCTCGAACAAAAGCGCAAGTTCACAAACTTCTGACACCTTGTTACTGTGCTAGTATTGTTTAAAGAAGAGAGGCACACACAGAGATAGTGTATCGTCAGGTGTGTATTGCTCAAGTGCCGGTACAGTGCTGACTTCCGGTGTCATAATAAAAGTATACAGCCAATACAAATCCCGTAACAGCATTCCTTCACCCGTTTCCTGCTCCCTGCCGGGGCGGGGGTGGGTCCCTAGCACAGGGCTGGGCAGGTGGCGTCCTGGGGCTGCTGCCGATCCTTGTTGGTCCAGCCATTTGCCCCCGCCGCGGAGGGTGTGTTAGTTTGGATGAATGTGTGTCTTTGTCTCTTTTTGTATAGGTGGATGAATGAGTACGTGTTGGGGGGGGGGGGGGGGGGGGGGGGGGGGGGGGTGGGGGGGTATATGAGTGTGTGTGTGTGTGTATATATTGGGGTGAATGTGTAAGTACATTGGGGGGTGTATATATGTTCAAAAGAGGGTATATGGGTGTGTGGGAATGTATGTTGGGGTGGATGTACATGTGCGTGTAGGTGTATATCAGTGGCGATTGCTCTAAGACTGCAAGGGAAGCTCAGCTTCCCCTAAAATGTCAAAAAATAAGTGATCAAACATATACTGTTGTGTGTACATGTCATTGACTAAATATGCGCTACAACGCGCTCAACTTTTGTTCAGAATCAGCTTCTTATCACTGGTAACGACGCGGCTTTCCTCTCACTCAGTCCCGCAGCTTCACACTGCTTTAAATGGTGTGGATGGTGAGTGTCTACAGAGTTCAATAGTGAAGCAAAGAGTGCAGTGAAACGAGACGAGCCATTGGATAAATGCTGGGCTTTGTCCTGCCCATCGGACGCTCAGCGTCTCTGGGGGTCTATGGGGCAGTGGGCTGGCCTCGGCTGGCCTGGACGCTCAGCTTCTGCATGATGATTGGATGATCTTTCTGAGGCTGAATCCCTTTTTGATTGACAGCGAAATGAGCGAATCAGCTATCTTTTGGTGTAAACCTCAGCGGGAGCATTTAATTAAAATTTAGTTTTATTTTCATTCTGTTCTGAGTTGAACTGGAGATTTTCCTAATCCTCTTAGTGGCATTTTCTTTGTTAAAAACGACTAGCGACAAATCGAGCCTCTATTTCTGGTGGTTTTTGTTGTAGCTGCTTGCGTTTGGAGACTGACTTCTATCACTCAAGCCGAAATTGAGCTTCCCCTCCTTGAAAGACCAGCATCCGCCACTGGTGTATATGTGAGAGGGTCTATATATGAGGGTGAGTTTGGGTGTGTGTGTGTGTATGTATGTGTATAGGGAGGTGTGTAGGTGTATACATGATAAGTGTGTATATAAGAGGTTGTGTGCATTAATTATAATGTTATAATTCGTAATTCTGTGTTTTATCCCTACATTTCCATTTAGTACACAGACTGGTCTTAACTAGTCTTAACGTGTTAACTCATACACTGTGAAAAAAAAAAACCAGGACATTTCTTCACTTAAAAAAAAAACCCAGGAGGCCCGGTACAGGACATGAAATACGGACGTTTGCGGTCTAAAGCGGTCTTTAACTCCGGTAGTATGACGTAATATGCCATATCATATGACATAGGTAAAATGGTGGACGTAGGCCGAGGTTATGAGACCAGTCGCTTACTAAAAGAATGCACTGCTGTAACGGTTGAGCAGATCATACTGCATTGAAATTGAGTGCCTACTGCTTAAGTACGGCATTTTGGATTCAGTCTCTGCCTCTGTCTTCCTTAAGTAGCAAGGATGATAGGTACAGGTCATCACCGCTGATTACACTGAGCGCTGGCTCGTGGGCTCCCCCCGGTGGTGGCAGATGGAACGGCCCTGGAGCCGATTACACAGATTACTGTCAGTCAGTAGTGCTGTTTTCAGCTGTGTGGCATGGTACAGGTTGTGAGGCACAAAAATCATGGATTTTGAAGGGAGTTTTGTGCATGTCAGCAAACCTTTCTCAGCAAATATGAGACTAGAAAGATTGAAGAAAAAATTGTCAAGGAACACAACTGAAATTATAATTCTGGTATCTTATATAAAAAAACAAACAAGGACTGCCACACCTACCACACATGGACACTTAATATTTACATTTAATTATGTTTGTTGCTATTGTATAGTTTATAGTTTAGTTTTAATTTTCAATGTCAAATGAGATCTAGTCTGAACTCAGTTGTTATATAAAACACTGCCTCCTTGTGGTGTACATAGTTAAAAAGTCCATTTGAAGCTTTTCTACTGGAAGGAGCAGAACTGCACCCACATCCATCCTTTCTGTTTTCACCCTCGACAACACATAATGTTTAAGTGTCAAAGTCAAAGTCAAATTTATTAATATAGTGCTTTTCACAACACACGTTTTTATAAAGCAACTTTACAATCATATGGGTCCAGATCCCTAATGAGCCAAAGGCGACAGTGGCGAGGAAAAACTCCCTATGATGGGGTGGGGATTAGGAAGAAACTTCGGGAGGACCAAGACTCAAAAGGGAACCCATCCTCCATTGGGCGGCCCGTTAGAACAAGTGTGATATCTATCACTTGTATTTTGTGGGATTCTATTTGGGAGCATTATGCCTGTTTTCAAAAGTTTAACACTTACCACATAAGCTGGTACTAAACTGAATTTTGTAACATATTTGTCATATTTGCTTCGACTGTATAGACCAGGGATGTCAAAGTCAAATGCACCGAGGGCCAAAAAACCAAATTTGCTACAAGCCGAGGGACGGACTGGTTCAGTGTTTATTAAAACATATTGAAATTATTGCACATAGCCTATTGAACCAAGACCTAACACAGTGTATATTATTTAATGCTTAAATGAATAAAGCAATATTTTCTTATGGATCTGTCAGTAATTTCAAGTGAAAACATTTTTCAACAAGCAAACAGATAAAAACAAACTTCCTTCAAAGAAAACATGTTCTGTACGGTACATTAAATGAATAAAGTAATAAAGGTTTGAAAAGGGCTGGAATTTAGGCTAAAGTACTTGAAAATGCTTGAAATTGTAACTACTTCGTTTCACAACAAATATCTATCTGACTGAACAGTTAACAAATACGAGCCTCTTGTAATTCCAGGACGAAACATGAGAGAACATGAAGATGTTAAGATTGGGCGTTTTGAAAATAAACAACCATTAAATAATGTGAATAAAAAGCGAATTATTTCGAATCATTTCGAATAGATGTATAAATATTTAACTTAATTAAGTTTAACGTGCTGGTGCGCGCAAAGTTACAAAATTCGAGAGGTGCACGACCTCGCGACAGCGCGCGACGCCCTCGCCCACGGGCGGAGCCACTGCGATTACGTCATTTTCGCCGAGCGGACCCTCGCCGCTTGTGTGCGCTGCAGTGACTTCGCGGGCTACCGTTGCATTGTGGGGAATGTAGTGTTTGTGCGTGCAAAACACCAGCGGGCAGCTGTGGCCTGCGGGCCGGTTCTAATAGTAATTAAATATCATCCAGGGGGCCATAGATAATCAATTCGCGGGCCGGATCTGGCCTTGACTTAGACATATGTGGTATAGACCTTCTATACATCCATTATCTGTACCAGTGGCGGACTTAGCAATTTGGGGGCTCAAGGCAAATTTAGCTAGGGGGCCCATTAACATTAATATGCGAGAAATAAGTCAGCTAATCAGGGGGCCCCTTACAGTGGGTTGCAGTGGGAGGGGCCCAAGGCAGTTGCCTAGCCACGCCTCTATGCAAAGACCACCTCTGATCTGTACCACTTACCACTTACACATACAATACACATACATATACATATACATATACATCCATTATCTGTACCACTTACACATACAATACATACACATACACATACATATATATATACACATACATATACATCCATTATCTCTACCACTTACCACTTACACATACAATACACATACATATACATATACATATACATCCATTATCTCTACCACTTACACATACAATACACATACATATACATATACATCCATTATCTGTACCACTTACCACTTACACATACAATACACATACATATACATATACATATACATCCATTATCTCTACCACTTACACATACAATACACATACATATACATATACATATACATCCATTATCTGTACCACTTACCACTTACACATACAATACACATACATATACATATACATCCATTATCTGTACCACTTACACATACAATACACATACATATACATATACATATACATCCATTATCTGTACCACTTACCACTTACACATACAATTTCTGTTATTTTGTTTTTTTCTGTTGTGAATGTCTAGAATGCTCTGCCAACTTTACTGCAGTGTCGTGTGGGGTGTTCTCTGTTTGCAGTGGTTAGTACCTACCAAAAGTGGTCCAAGGAAGGCCAGCCAGAGAACAGGCGACAGGGACATGGACACCCAAGGCTTATTGATGTGTCTGGAGAGCAAAAGCTAACTCATCTGGTTCAGTCCCACAGAAGAGCAACTGTAGCACAGATTACTGAAAAGGCTAATACAGGTTATGAGAGAAAGGTGTCAGAAGACACAGTGCATCGCAGCTTGCTACGTATGGGGCTGCGTAGGCGCAGAACAGTCAAGACAGCTTCTCAAACTGGAGCCATAATTGAGATTGGTCAGCCATCCTGCTGAGATTGGTCAGCCAGCAAAGATTCCTGCTGCAGTGTAAAGCCCTGCTAGGAGTTCTGAAGATGAACCTTTGTTCCAAGGTTTGATGATGATTGGCAAAAAAAATCTTCAGATTCCACCCAAAGACAATAGAAACTAACCATAGTAAGTTTTACACAAGCTTCATTTTCATTGGTTAATATTCTGACAGTAGTTAAGATGTTGTGATAACAATATTTCAACTAAGTCATCTTTTATACAAATATTCCAATACAGTTGTATTTTATAGTAGATATTTATCTAGACTATGCATTTTGTGTTGTTCCTTTTGTTTAAAAAATGTAGATCATTGAAATTTACAATAAACATCTGTTTCCTGTCATTTTATATCAGATTAACCGAATTTCCTAATTAAGTCTGAATTCCTATTTAACTTTTAAAGGACTTGTCTTTTATCTTTCTGAAGGGCAATGAGTTTGTGGGACTGTGGTTTGAAGACAAAGCTATAAGATGGACATCTTCGAAATAAGCTGGAAGAAACCTTTCCGTAGTTAGTTAACTGAGTGCCCTTATTACTAATTCATTAAAAACACAATGACCATCAGAGGTGTCAATTCCAGGTTCAGAAAGTAAAAGTCCTCACCAGGATTTTGCTCAGGCTTCCTGGATTGTGTTGATTCCACTAATTTTACCTGGATTGCACTAATTAGAAAATCTAGCAAGCTTGAGCAAAATCCTGGTGAGGACTTTTACTTTCTGAACCTGGAATTGACACCTCTGATGACCATGCATAAGCACCACATATAACAGTTTACAATAACAAATATTTGTTGAACAAATGGTTTAGATAATCAAGGTAATTGAAGGGATCCATTATATTTATTAAGTACTTTTGCTTTTATTGTCACAAAATTTCACACAAATGGTTTTTTGTAGCGTCTTGTGCACCAGTATTATATTCACTGGTATTCTCCCATTTTCTGCTATACAAAACTATTATGTCTGGCCATCTTCAGTTAATGAACCTTGACATAATGCCGATTATTCTCATTCATGTCATATGTTCACTTCATCTCAAGAATTTTGATTGGGTTTTAAACAAATTTGTTTTTCTATTGTGGCAAGATGAACTATTTGTTCATAGGAGAAGCTTACTTAGAAGTTTACTAGTTTCCTTTATACCAGGGGTAGGCAGTTAATTTTCCCAAGGGTACACATGATAAAATTGAACGGTTTTAGAGGACCAGACTAATATTCTTAACATGGTCCTGCTCATTACAAATATACTGTATACATTACACATACTGCATCTTAATGAAAAACACTGAATGAAACAATTTAATGATACAATAAAAATGTGTGGAGGACAGGATTATATCATTATTTAATGAACTTGTGATTGTTTAGTTCAGAAAATAATTTTTTCTGTTTTAAAATAAAACTAACATCACATCAACTGCATAGCTACAGCTCCTCAATCATCTCAAGTTTTTCCTTATCCCATGTATTAAGATCAGTATATGTGGAGATGTGGTGATACAGCCTAGTTAAAGATCAGTAACCAAGCTGTATCACTACAGCTCCACGTATAAAGATCAGTAACTGGGGTGCACCATCACAGCTCTCATCCTGAGCCAAGACTTAAAAAAAGGAAATATCTGATTTGTTTTGCAGCTGAATGTCCAAATTCTCCTCAATCCGTTTTGTTATGGTTCACTTGAAGAGGGACACATTTGCAAACACATACTTTTTCAGTCTAGTTCTTGTATTTCTGTCCGTGTTTACACTCATAATAGCGATTCAAATTGTAATCCTTAAACACAGGTAACTGTTCTCCGTAAGCAAACAGCTTTACATTTTACTTCAGTAAATGAATATTTAGAAGTGCATTACTTGTTAAAAACTGAAACAGAATGATTAATACAGATTGCAGTCATTCCTTTTTCGCTGACATATAGAGCTTAGAGCTAATTTCTTGAACGCTGTTCAACACATTTGCAGACAAATTTGTGTAAAGGTGCATGAGCGAACTAACTGGACAAAAGCTATTTTAAAAACAAAAACAAAACAGCTGCCTTCAAAATAAAAGCAATGAAGTTTTATTTCATGCACTTCTCACAGTATAATACACTCACCGGCCACTTTAGGTACACCTGTCCAACTGCTCATGAACACAAATGTTGAATCAGCCAATCACATGGCAGCAACTCAATGCATTTAGGCATGTAGACATGGCCAAGATGATCTGCTGCAGTTCAAACCGAGCATCAGAATGGGGAAGAAAGGTGATTTAAGTGATTTTGAATGTGGCATGGTTGTTGATGCTGGTCTGAGTACACACACAACCATTTCTAGGATTTACAGAGAATGGTCCGAAAAAGGGAAAATATCCAGTGAGCGACAGTTCTGTGGGTGCAAATTCCTTGTTGATGCCAGAGGTCAGAGGAGAATGGCCAGACTGGCTCGAGCTGATAGAATGGCAACAGTAACTCAAATGATGAGTCATTACAACCGAGGCATGCAAAAGAGCATCTCTGAACGCACAACATGTCGAAACTTGAGGCGGGTGGGCTACAGCAGCAGAAGACCACACTGGGTGCCACTCCTGTCAGCTAAGAACAGGAAACTGAGGCTACAATTCGCACAGGCTCACCAAAATTGGAGGGTCAGAATTTAGCATCAACAACATGAAAGCATGGATCCCTGCCTTGTATCAATGGTTCAGGCTGGTGGTGCTGGTGCGATGGTGTGGGGGATATTTTTCTGACAAACTTTGGGCTCATTAATACCAATTGAGCATTGTGTCAACACCACTGCCTATCTGAGTTCTACAGTCCTGAATCCAATTGAGACTTATGGGATTTGTGTATCAGTGCATCTGATACCACTAAGTAGTGCTATAGTCTGCCCAGGAGCTCAGTGATGTAATGATCCAAATCAGGGAGGAAACCCCCTAGGACACCATCTGCCATCTTATCAGGAGCATGTCTAAACACAGTCTGGAGTGTACAGTATAGATACACAACTGAGTCACTTTATGAGTCATGATGATTTCAGTTTTTTACTTTGATTTTCAGTGTGATTTTGAATCCTGCCCTCAGTGAATTGATGATTTTGGTATCCACTGTACATAGTCAATTTATATAATTAAAGACTTCAATTTTTGTTAATTGAGACATAACGTGTGATTTAAATGTTCCCTTATTTTAAGTATTACATTTTTAACCAGATTTTTTACTTAGAAAATAATTTACTAACCCATAGGAAAGCAGATGTGCTGTCTGATTATTTTTGTTAGTCATGAATACACTGGCATGTGTTGAAAAAATACTTTATGCTGTGCAACTGGTCTGAGTATTTCAGAAACCGCTGATCTACTGAGATTTTCACACACAACCATCTCTAGGGTTTACATTTTATCTGGAATTACTGCATCTGAACATAACATGCTTATGTTTATGCAAAAAGAGTTTCAGAATTAGTATTTTTCTGTGTCAGGTGAATATTGTGTAACATTTTGCCAAACATTTTCCTTTTGAAAACATTTGATGACAACATATAATATACTCTGCTCAAAAAAATAAAGGGAACACTTAAACAACACAATGTAACTCCAAGTCAACCACACTTCTGTGAAACCAACCTATTCAGTTAGGAAGCAACACTGATTGTGAATCAATTTCACCTGCTGTTGTGCAAATGGAACAGACAACAGGTAGAAATGAGAAGCAATTAGCAAGACACCCCGTAAAGAAGTGGTTCTGCAGGTGGAGACCACAGACATTTTCTCTGTTCTCATCCTTTCTGGCTGATGTTTTGGTCACTTTGGGCATTGTGTCAGTTCTCTCACCATAGAGGGAGCATGATGCGGTGTCTACAACCCACAGAAGTTGCTCAGGTAGTGCAGCTCATCCAGGATGGCATGTCTATGTGAGCTGTGACTAGAAGGTTTGCTGTGTCAGTCAGCAGTGTCCAGAGCATGGAGGCGCTACCAGGAGACAGGCCAGTACACCAGGAGACGTGGAGGAGTCCGTAGGAGGGCAACAACCCAGCAGCAGGACCGCTACCTCCGCCTTTGTGCAAGAAGGAACAGGAGGAGCACTGCCAGAGCCCTGCAAAATGACCTCCAGCAGACCACTAATATCCATGTTTCTGGTATGACGGCCCGACGTCCACAAGTGGGGCTTGTGCTGAGTGTGGCATTTGCCAGAGAACACCAAGATTGGCAGATTCGCCATTGGCACCCTGTGCTCTTCACGGATGAGAGCAGGTTCACACTGAGCACATGACTGAAGTCTGAAGACGCTGTGGAGAATGTTTTGCCACCTGAAACATCCTTCAGCATGACCGGTTTGGCAGTGGATCAGTAATGGTGTAGGGAGGCATTTCTTTGCAGGGCCTCCATGTGTTAGCCAGATATAACCTGACTGCCATTAGGTACCAGGATGAGATCCTCAGACCCATTGTAAGACCATATGCTGGTGCAGTGGTCCCTGGGTTCCTTCTGATGCATGACAATGCTAGGCATCATGTGGCTGAAGTGTGTCAGCAGTTCCTGCATGATGAAGGCATTGATGTTATGGACTGGCCTGCACGTTCCCCAGACCTGAATCCAGTCGAGCACATCTGGGACATCATCCACCAACACCACGTTACACCACGTAGCACTTTAATCCAGGTCTGGGAGGAGATTCCTCAGGAGAACATCTGCCACCTCATCAGGAGCATGCCCAGGCATTGTAGGGAGGTCATACAGGCACGTGAAGGCTACACTGAGCCTCATTTTAACTTGTCCTGAGGAATTTCCACTGAAGTTGTATCAGCCTGTCATTTTCCACTTTGATTTTGAATATGATTCCAAATCCAGACCTCCATGGGCTAATAATATTGATTTACATTGATTGTTTTTATTTTTGTTCTCAACACATTCCACTATGTAATAAATAAAGATTTTTCAACTGGAATAATTTATTAATTGAGATCTAGGGTGTGTTATTTTAGTTTTAGCAATATATTTGTCTAAAATTAGTCAAAGCATAAAACTCAACTTGGTAGTTAATCAGCTACTCTTCTAAACACAGGATGTAATGTAGATGTAATGTACACCCCACCCCTGCTGACCTCTCTTCACTCTCTCAGTCTGTACTAGCTAACATAGACATCACTACATCCATTGTCTATCTAAAGCCAATTTTGTTTACACTGACAGCTTTTAAAAATAAAATTAGTCACTTTCAATATTCAGTATTGTAATATTCAAGGTTTTTTATTGCCATTTAATATCACAATTGTACAGAAGAATGAATAGTAATTGCTCAGTAGTGCTATTTACGCAGAAGAAAATAAGTTATTAAAATAATATGTATTAATATGTAATATGATTAAATAGGTATTAAAAGTTAAAACATATATATAATATTAATCCAAAGAATATATAAAATAAAAAAAGTATTACAAAAAAGTCTAAAAGTATTTTGTAAATTAAAAGCTCTTTTATTGGGCTATTAGGGAAATTACTCTGTATTTAACCCATCCGGGAAAACATACCTAATTTCCTTCGGGATTAATAAAGTACCTATTCTATTCTATTCTATTCATAATGACAAAACACAAGTGTAATACAAAAATAAAGCACAAATGTATGAAACCAGAGTCTACAGTTGTCATTATCTATACCTACAAGACCGGTTTGGGTACTGATGTGAATGAAAGTTGAAATCCCTAAAAATGTTGATTTCTAGATATTATTTGTAATTTGGAAGCTATTTCAGGAAACAATAGATATTTAATCATGTAGAATGTTTTGCTAAACTATACATGGAACCTTATACATGGACTTCGTTCTTATACATGGACTTTGTTTGTTTTGAAACGTACATTTAATTAGGAAATGAAAAGTTGAATATACAACCGAACTTCACATCGTTAATAAACCTGGTGAACTCCAGTCTATAGATGGCAGTGCCGTGTCTTCACTTTTACCAATACGGCAAAGTGCAGCGATTAAGAGAGGCCGACCATGTTTAAAAAACAACAAAAGAGACGACTTGGTTGAAGTAAATATATCCATTTTGAAAACAGTATTGTTAAACAAGTGATTTGCCTATTCAATTTAGCACACGTCGCGAAGTGGAGCAAAGGGTACGTGTATTCAAAGTAGCCGCTGTAATAATCGAGTGTGTTGTGCCGTCTTGGTCGTGCTGGCCGCCGCGGGCGCTAGCAGCTAGCAGCTAGGTTAGCTGTAACCAGTTAGCTCGCCAACAGGCCCACAGCTCCTCACCACGTAACACGTCCAGGTTTGGTAGCTGTAACGTTAGCTAGGTAACCTAGCTGGTTACTCAAGTTAACTTTCACCGACGTGTAATTATTACTTCGTTTCATAATTATAAATTAACTATAAAATAAAGAGCTGTCGTTATTTATCCTAGTCCGTCGATATAATCACTTTAATTTTGATTTGTGAAAATCGTTAGCTAGCTAACGCTGCTAACAATGCTAATGTAACTAGCTAGCAGTTGCGCGCGTTCTGTGTAGCTGGACGGCTGTGGGATTGTTCGGCGCACTTGTTTGCTTGTATTAGCTCGACTAACGCTGGCTTAACACTACAGTCAGTTAGCAAAGATGTATAACTGGACTCTCAATAAATAGCCAAAGGTGCTGAAAACAACAGTTTGTAACGATTCGTCCTTTTGACGAGGCCCGTGGTGTCTCGTTTGTAGGATGTAGGTAAGTTGAGCTACTAGATAGTTAGCTGAGCTCGCCAGGAACGAGCCCAGTAAAAAACTGTCGCGTTAAACCAAAGTTTAATTAGTTTGGTTGTGACAGCTGTTGGGATCTTTTTCACATTCGATGCATTATTGTGATGGGATGCAAGACATTTGTTTTAATCGTAGTGTTTTTTTTTTTACATTTTTTTTATTAATTTGGCCTTCCATTTACATATGTAATTTATAATTATTTTCAGTTAATTTGTGATTATTGTTTTCGATTTTCCATAGGTGCTACAAGTGTAGGTCTTGTTGCAAGACTATTCTGAGGACAACACATGCTCACACTTGCACACAGTCTAACATTGATACAAGGACAGCTGAACTAGGCCATTTGAATAATATAAGGGAAACGTAAAGCTGTTTTGCTTTGGACTTCTGACTCCCTGGAGTGTTGCTTTGTCCACAAACAATATAGACAATATTTTCAACATCACAGACTACAAATAAGCTGCGGACGTGGACACGCAAGGAAATTTTGCAAGTTCTGGGAAAAAAACAAACTGTTGGTGACGAACTGTAATATAAATAACCAGTAATCCAGCATACATAAATACAAAAGAATTTAAAGAGAAAGACAGAACTTCCTAATTACAAGAGTAACATTTTTGGCAATACTCTCCATAGTTCATCTTGCCTTAGCTGTTCCATTACAGGACTTGTACTTTCTATAACCTGCTCATGTAGTATAATTTTCTATACTCTGTGCAGGTGTACTATATTTATGCATATAAATGTTTATTTCTCTTCATTTGGAAGAGTTCCCATGTTAAGATTAATCTTGTGATGTCAGTTGCTCTTATTTAAAGAGGTCATACTGTACATGTACATAGATGCATTTGTAAATATATAAAGAATCTTTATTGATATTTGGATAAAGACATTGAGAACACTGTAAATACGTTAAGACGTTTTATAAACCCTAGTGTAAAAAAAAAGTAGAAAAGGAGCAGTGGAATAAGAGAAATAAAGCTCTGCTGAGTCTTTGATAAATACAAAAGTGAAGAGGATTCTACATGGCCACTGCGAGGATGGAGAATGTAGGCACTGTGATAATGGATCTCAGCAAGCAGAACGGACAGCTTCGAGGACAGCCCAAGCCAACCTCTCAAACTGGACCCCTGAGTGGGACTGCTCAGCTGGGAAAGATTCCTGCTCTAGCCCAGAATCCTGCCGGGAGCTCGGAAGAAGAACCGGGAATCAGGTGAGCCAACATTTTAGTTGAAAGAGGTCCATGTTCCTGTAAAGCCGCTTTGACAATAATGTCTTTTGTTTAGTACTATATAAATGAAATAAATTAAGGGAAAAGTAGCTATGTTATGTAATATATCTCTTCTGTATGCATTGTCTGTCTTTCCAAGGTTTGGTGATGACTGGAAAAAAAGTCTACAGCTCCCACCCAAAGACAATAGAATCAAAACATCAGTAAGTTTCACTTGTTCATTTTCTCAAATTTTATTTCACACAAATCAATTATAAAGAAACTTAAAACTTACTAATTAAGCATGAATTAGTATTTTCCTTTTAAATGTTTAAATACAGTAATCAGAAAATATCCCACACCTTTACACTAATACCACCAGCCTGAACAGTTGAATTAGGAACTATGATCAGAACATGGGGTCTCATCAGACCAAGCAATGTTTTTCATCAATTTTGGTGAATATCTGAAGTGTAGCCTCAGTTGTCTGTTCATAGCTGAAATCGATGGCAGGCAGATTGGTGGTCTTCTGTTGTGGCTCATCTGCTTCTAGGTTTGACGTCTTGTGCAGTCAGAGATGTTCTTCTGTTATACCCTGGTTGTAACATGGTTATTTGAGTGGCTGTTGCCTCTCTCAGCTCAATTCGGTTTGGCCATTTTATTCTGACCTTCTGCCCAGAGAACTGCTGTTCTCTTATGTCTACATACGTAAATGCACTGAATTTCTGATGAGCATTTTGTTAATGAGAAGTTGAACAACAGCTCTACTTAATAAAGTGGCCTGTGTGTGTGTTTAAAAAACTACAGTTTCACTGTCTGTGTTTGCTACAGTATTGTTTTAAATGAAGCAGTTTTCTCCAAGAGCTTTTCTTTCTACTTTTTAAAGGATGTAACGTCCACCAAGGGTAATGAGTTTGAGGACTACTGCTTGAAGAGGGAACTGTTGATGGGGATCTTTGAAATGGGCTGGGAGAAACCATCTCCCATTCAGGTACTTCAGCACCTCTGAACCTACACTCAAATCACTGAGAGTGAGTGAATAAAGATCCACTTAGATGTGTACATGGGAGATGTCACAAAATAACTAGTATATATTGTCAACGTCAGGTGATATTTACCATCTCAACCAGGGTACCCGCTGGTCCTTAAAAAGTCTTAAAATGTCTTAAATTTAGTTTTCCATATTCAAGGCCTAAAAATGTCTTAAAATGTCTGGAATTTTATGAGGGGAGGCATTAAATTATTGTAAGTGTGTGTTGTTCAGTTGTTCTGGCGCGATGTGAACTTTGCCGAATCTAGCGCTATTGCAGAAAAAATCCGCTCCATGGTCCTAGTGCTAGATTCCTAGCGTTGGAGTATAGGCCTATGGCCTCAACAACGTCAACAACCCCCCCAAACGGTCAACAATTCTCGTTCGCCATATATATATATATGAATTAATCAGTAGCTGACGCGAAGTAGATATCTGAAGAACACAGAGCAAACAGAACACACCTCATTACTCATTCACTTAAATCATATGGATAATAAAGGCATTCCTATTTAACAAATGACCGAGGACATTTTACAAGTGCATTGAGGAATTTTCTGGTTTTGACGACAGCACCTTCCATTTGTTGTTACAGACTTTCAGTATTTGTGGCTAGCCGCTTGGTCAGTTACGTGGCCTTACTGTGGTTCAGTTCCTTCTGTCCTGATCACTTTTCTTTTTTTTACCATAGCCAATCACATTTCACCAAAGTGCATATAGATCTCTCTCGGTCGTGATGTAAAGCTTGGGTCATTTAATGTACAGGAAGTGGCTGTTGATAGGTCTGCTACTGAATCCTGTCATTACCCCATCTAATGATCTGACTGAATGTTTTCATGCCTATGTAGAAGGGACATGTGGTATATATCACACTTTATTTTATTTTCTGTGATGCCACCCCACCCCTCTTCAGTTTTTGACTAACTTATTTGTCCCTGTTATGTCTGTTTTTCTGCATTATGTATGCACTTTGATGCTGCAATTTCCTTGCGGATCTTATGGCATCCTGGGCATTCTTCAAGTTGGCATCTAGTCCTCTGGTGTCCCTTGGAATTCTGTGTACTATATATATTTTTTAAAGAGGTTCCCAGAAATTGACAAACTTTGATTGTTCTCCTTACAAACTTGCACTAGTCTGTACAAAACAATGTTGTAGGCCAAAACCTTTTGCAATACATTTGTATACTTTTCATGTGTCAGGTTTGACCGTTTATAGGATATAAAGACTTGCACCCTGTTTCCTCTCTTAACTGCTTTGAACATCTAAGATGATTATGTATCTTTCTTCAAAACAATCTGCATAACTTTGTCTTATTGAGTGTATTAGATCTTTTGAAAGAAAACTTGAATTCCACTTTAAGGTTAGGTTAGCTACAGGCTACCTTTCCTGACCGTTTGAACGCATTGATGTTGTTTGTTATCTTCAGGAGGAGAGCATTCCCATCGCTCTCTCTGGACGTGACATCCTGGCTCGTGCTAAGAATGGGACAGGGAAGAGTGGGGCCTACCTGATCCCCATGCTCGAGAGGATTGACCTGAAGAAAGACCACATTCAGGGTATCCAACTGTGTTTCTCTTGACTCTTGTTTTGCTGTTCATCACTGATTTAGACAAGCTATATTAATGTGAACCAGGTTGACGAGGTGGTTGGTGTGTTCTGGGCTGAGTCTTTCTCTCTAATTGTAGCCATGGTGATGGTGCCCACTCGTGAGCTCGCCCTGCAGGTCAGCCAGATCACCATCCAGATTAGTAAGCATCTGGGTGGAGTCAAAGTCATGGCAACCACAGGGGGAACCAACCTACGGGATGACATCATGCGTCTGGATGAGACTGGTAAAAATAAACACAACCCAGTGGACCTTGGAGCATATGAATACAGTAGCCGCCATTGTCTTGTGTGGTCTGTAGTTTTAGCTTGGAAAACCAGTTGTCCTGTACAAAATAGCTCTTTAAATGTTGCTTAGATTAACATTTCAGGTGAGATGTATTATGGATACAGCACAGATATATGGTGGAAAACAAGAAAACTATTATATTTTATGGAGCATATACTACATATTTAATGAATGTTAAGTAAATGTTGTGTATACACACTGTTCTCATCACTCATAAAACATAATATTCTATTTCTTAGAAACTACTGCAACCATATTAGAGTTTCTGTTAGATTGGATTACTTAATACATTTTTTGACGAATGTGATTTTATCTTTTGTGTGTGTGCGTAGTGCATGTTGTGATCGCTACACCAGGCAGGATTTTGGACTTGATCAAGAAGGGAGTAGCCAAGGTGGATAAAGTTCAAATGATGATTATGGATGAGGTAATTTTTATTGGCATACGTAGTGTTGTAGGAATTCTTTGGTTGTGTGTTTGTTTTTTGCACTGATTGTTAACTAACATCCTGTAGTGCTTAATTTGTTTCTTATTGAACTAAGATGAAGCATTTAACAACAGTATTTATGCTAGTCTCTCCCCCTCCGCCCCTTTAAGACCATAATGACCAGTGGTAACACTGGGATAAATTCTATAAAATTATTATTTAACAAATGTAGTTTGATTTCTTATTTAGCTATTAGCTAGCCTAGAACAGAGTAAATATGGTACTTTAAGTGTCAGTATATCAGAGATGATGTAACACCAAAATATCACCAGGACCGAGGCAGCCATCTCACCCTGTGTGAACAGCCCTATTAATGACACTGAGCTAATGTGACCCCACCACACTCTTCTGTGTAGTGTGGTGACATGGTGTCGGTCCCATATCCACCTGTTGTGTGGTGAGGTTTCTGGTAGTGCTGTTTGTTTTTTTTTTGTTTGTTTCATTCTTGGTTGTAAAGGGAAACTGAACCTGTACAGTGATTAAATTGCATCAGCACTCTGCTCATTCTCTTAAACTGCTCTGTTTCTGCCTCTTACAGGCTGATAAGTTGCTCTCTCAGGATTTCGTGGTGCTTATTGAAGACATCATAAGCTTCCTGGCCAAGAAAAGGCAGATTTTGCTCTATTCTGCAACATTTCCCATCAGCGTACAAAAATTTATGGTAAAAAAGAAAAGGAGCAAGAGTGATGTCGGTTAAATTTCCTGATAATAAACAGGCCCAAAGACTTGTATCCAACCTGTGTTCCCTGTATATCTCTAGGTGAAGCACTTGCAGAAGCCCTATGAGATTAACCTGATGGAGGAACTAACCCTGAAAGGCATCACCCAGTACTATGCTTATGTCACTGAGAGGCAGAAAGTGCACTGCCTCAACACACTCTTCTCAAGGGTAAACGCACACACTTTGATTCTAACAGGTGATTCTTGCTGTTGATTCATTTAAATGTGAATAGTAGAGTGTGGTTTTTTTTTTGTTTTCTCCTTTTCAGCTGCAAATCAATCAGTCAATTATCTTCTGCAACTCCACTCAAAGAGTTGAACTCCTGGCCAAGAAAATCACCCAGTTGGGCTACTCTTGTTTCTACATTCATGCCAAAATGATGCAGGTATGTCAATAGGTGTGACTCTGCTTCAGTCGAGCAGAGTGTGAGAACATTCCTTGTGTGATGTAGGTGACAGAAGTTTAATCAGGAAGTCAAGATGCCTCATTTGTGTTGAACGTGAAATTATTTACTTAGCATGTGGGCTGCTTTGACTTGCCCTTTCTTACGTTGGCAGGAGTATCGAAACCGTGTTTTCCATGACTTCAGAAATGGACTGTGCAGAAATCTGGTGTGCACGGGTAAGTTTGCCTTTTTAAATTAATTCATTAATGTGTTACTGTAGTGCCTACACACAAGCATTTAAAAATGAGTAGCTCTTGACTTTTTTATAAATCAATTTTTTCACACATTTATTATACAGTAGAATTTTATTTATTTTAGAGAACGTTTAAAGGTGGGTTAGAGTATTCTTCTGTGAGACTTTATTTTAGAGAACTCTAACGTTTAAAGGTGGGTTAGAGTATTCTTCTGTGAGACTTTATTTTAGATAACTTTAACGTTTAAAGGTGGGTTAGAGTATTCTTCTGTGAGATTTTATTTTAGGTAACTCTTTAACGTTTAAAGGTGGGTTAGCGTATTCTTCTGTGAGACTTTATTTTAGATAACTCTTTAACGTTTAAAGGTGGGTTAGCGTATTCTTCTGTGAGACTTTATTCTTGTTGTTTTGGAAATGTCATTTTGTGCATGTGTTTTTCATAACAGATTTGTTCACCAGAGGCATTGACATCCAGGCAGTAAATGTGGTCATTAACTTTGACTTTCCCAAGAATGCAGAAACCTATCTGCACCGTATTGGACGCTCAGGTAAAATATCTATCCATAATATATATAACTTGAGTGACAGAGGTGTAGTGAAGGCAGCATCTCCCAAGTCCATGGTTAAAGTGGTCCCCATTACGGGGGGGGTCTGATGCCCAGAATGATGTGCTGGAGAGGAGGGTTTGGCCAAGGACTGGGGCATGGATGGATGTTAAAGATGCATGGAATGGACCTTGAGTTACTATCCTGTGTGTCTTCGCTATAAGAGGTTCAGAAAACAGGCTTTAAATTCCAAGGAATCCTCTGAAGCAAGTTTGTCATCATGTACCTAATATCTAAGAAAATAGAGAGCCATACAGATCCCTGGTCAGGAATCACTTGTCTGTATCAACAGTGTGGTACCTGATCTAACAGAGCCTCCTCCAACGCCGTATTATCTTTTCTTCAGGGAGGTTTGGCCACCTGGGTCTGGCCATTAACCTGATCACTGCAGAGGATCGCTTTAACCTGAAGGTAGTCGAGGATCAGCTGGTGACTGAGATCAAGCCCATCCCTGGCAGTATCGACAAAAGCTTGTACGTGGCCGAGTTCCACTCAGCCAGCCTGAACTCTGAGGCAGAGGTGGAGGAACAGGAGATCCCGGCACTGGCCATGAAGCCTCCAGCCCCATGAGTACTACCACAACTGGCCAGGTCAGTACCCTGTAGAGATTGGGTGATTGAGTGGATATATTGAATGTATAAGTAATTGAGTTTAAAGGCAATCAATGTGTGTGTGCGTGCATTGCATAGTAAATAAGCTTCCATTTTGAAACTGAAATTTTATAATTAGCCATGTGAATTTCATTAACAACTCTGCTCTGTTCTCCTTTCTGCACAGCTTTTACATGCCAGCATCTGCCACTGATCTGGTGTCTACATGTTCACCTTGTTTCCCCCCCCCCACCCCTTTGTTAATTTCAGATATGTTAGACAGGAGTTGTCAGCTACACATGTATTATGCTTTGCACCAGAACCTGGGGTTGGTTTAGGGTATGAACATATACATTCCAGAGTCCATTTTAGGCTTGCAATAAAAAGATCTAAACAGAACAGACGAGGATTCGGCTAATTGTGAACTGCAAGCACCTCTGGGTAAAAAGTATACAGTCTAAGTTTTGAAGCATTAATGTTACTGCTTGTTTTCTTGGCAACATTTAACAGCTAAAAAAATTAAAAAGAGAGAAATCCCAAGACAAGTCTGTGTTTTTTCAAATAAATATTATCTTTTATAACATGTGGCTATGACCATACTCGGTAGTTTCAGGAATATAAGCAGATACACAAACACATTTTTTTAACTCCCGGAAGTGCCTTAACATGTCTGCTTGGTTGCAAACTTTCAGAAGGCTTTATGTCTTTTACCTAAAATACTAAAGTGTGAACTGACATTAGAATTTATTGAAGTGGTGAAAGGTTTAATGGCTAAGCATATTTTTAAAATGTTTATAGTGGTGCTATTCAGCAGGGAATGATTATGTTTAAGGGCTTGATTACAAGAACAACATTTGTATCTCTCAAGTCTTTTTTTTTTTTTTTGTTCTTGTGAAGTATGTCAAGGAATGAAAATATGCTAACCTGCCAAGCTCTGAGTACCTCTTTACGAGCTCTAAAAATAATTTGGTGAAGCGGTGTCATATATTGAGACAGAAACCATCACCTACAAACGTCTTGCTTGTTCTGATGGGTGCTTTTGACAAATGACCTCTTGCGTCACTCAAGTGATTGGTGGCAGTAATGTGTGGCTGTAAATGACATGTAAATTAAATGATTCATAGGCTTAGAATGAAACTTTTAAACTTCGTACTACCTGACATTTTCAGGCATAATATTCCAATTTACGGACATACTGCAATAAGACATGGCAGCTAAAGAGTTTTTTTATATTGTTAAAATGTATTGGTATTGCTAAGTCATCTTTTTAATGTTCCGAATGTTGGAATTAACATTCCTACCTTAAGCAGGGTTAGCAGCAGTTCCTCAGACATCTTACTGCAGAAGAAGTTTTAATCCTAAATATAGCGTACCTAAAAACAACAGTCATGTGAAAGATTAGGATGTAGTAAATGGAAGGAGTTTGTGCATCTATACAAATTACTCAGCTGAGGGTTGACAGAGGTGGCTGAAAGTCACTGAGTGTTTAGAGGGAAGGTGATGTATAGCAGAGGTGTTTGCAAGCCACCGAGTGTTTTAGAGGAAAATGATCTTTGCCCCCACCCACTGGCAGTTCTGTGTGCAAAGCATAGTTTTTTTTCCCTTTCCCCTTTTCAATTAGATTTCGATGCTGGCTTAACTAATCTTCTTTTACTAGTCTGTTATATGAGTACATGCAAGAAAAATGTCCTGGTAGCCTAATGAAATCAACAAATTTGTGTTTTTTTTTTTTTTCTTCTTCTTTTGATTTTTTTTTCTCTTTGCAAAACTGGAAGTCATTTGCATGAAAGAATATTTTTGGGGGGGGACATTGTTATTTTTGGAGTTACTTAATGGCTTCTATAATTTATATTGAATTCTAAATTGGAATTGACTTTGAATTGAATCTGAATAATTTAATTTGTAAGCAAAACTGTAGCATTCTCTAACTGTGGCAGCTGAGATCCCCCCCCCCCACATATTTAAAGAAATACACTTAACTGCAAATTGTGAATGCAAAGCAAACGGGCTACTACATTTGCAAGAGAGAATTGTCTTTATTTTGTTTGATAGTTTCTACACAGGAGTGGTTTGTATCTAGCTCTGTGTTTTGGTGAAGAAATCTCAAATTGCTTTTGTTTTCTGCTTTTAAACTCCTCAGCATAATCAATGAGGCGTAGTGTTTACCTTCTGGGAATAACCGACATGGCATCACAAGTGCACAAGTGTTCTACTTCAGGCACTAACAGTGGAACCTTCTGTTAGGAATGACCAGTAGGATAATTCACCCTTCCTTTTGCGCATTTTCAGAATTTGAATGCTGCCTGGCTCAGCTGTTTGTGCACGCCTAACTTTAGAAGCAGTCTCTGCTATTTTGGGAGCAGAATTATCCTTAAGGTCAATGTATCCTCTGTGCAGCCTGTTACTACAACATAACCAGTCCTGGTGTAGTACACACTGGAACTGAGGTTAGAGGTGGGCTACTTCCTTTAGCAGAAATTTTCATAAGGTTTGTGAATGACTTGATGTATGATTGTAAACATGGAATACAGTTTACAGATAAAAGTGTAAGGTCTTAAGGTCTTTGGTTTTCTAACAGGTGGGTGGTAATACTGATTTTCAGGACTTAAATTGAAGCGTAACCAAAAAGTGTGTTGTGTGTTGCTTCCATGTGTTTGCCGATGTGTGTGTATAGGCGCGAGTGTGAGTTTGCCTCTGTGTTTGTCGTGTGTGTGTGTGTGTGTGTGTGTGTGTGTGTGCCTAGATGTGTCACTTGTATACAGTGTGTGTGACTGCTTTTGTGTGCCTGCATGTATTTGCCTGTCTGTGTGAGTGAGATTGTTTTGTGCATTCATTGAAAATTGCTGCATTTGTCAACCTGTATGGTAACATATTTGTCAGCCTATTGTATTTGCAGATACGGGTGTGTGTGTGTGTGCGTGTGCATGTATGAGTGAGACCTCCAGTTCCAAAGTCTGTTAGCATCATTAATCACAACTGGGGCTTTACTTATGGATGATGGCAAAACTGAGCCAGCATCCTTGCAGAGGATTTAGTTCATGCAGTTCTTAATTTTGTCACCAAGTAGCCGAAGGCATCGTCTGTAAATGCCAAACCTACAGACTGGAGCACAGCTGGGCTCACTGGTAGGAACAGCAGCACTCTTTTATTTTCAGAATGTGTTCATTTAGCCCAATGTCCTAAAACGTACTTTTGGACTTTCTTGTTGGTGTTTCCTAAACCAACATAGACACTGTTCCCTGCAATCTCGATTGGCATTTTTGTTGAGGCCAAGTCTTTAGGGTGAAGGGAGGAGGGTGGGGGCGTGATGGATGCTGGTGGTGGTGTCTTGATTATGAGGGTGCAGCAGTCTTTGTTTGAGGAGAGCAGTAAACGTCAAGGTGGTAAATTGAAAAATGGCTGTCTTCACAAGTGGCAGGACAAAATTAAAGAGTGAAGAGAAGAAAAACAAACCCTCAGCGTTGTCCTGTGTTTTGTAGCTGTTGTATGTTGAATTGTACACATCTCTGGTGTTCAACCAGAATATGTTCTTTGTACTCTTTTCCTTTTTATGTTTTCATGTTTATTTTGGCTCTGCAAAGAGTGAGAGAGCTGGACCTTCACTGAAAACATGCCTGGACACAAGTTTACTGTGGGGTTTATTTTTAAGTTTAAGCAATTGATGAATGAAAAATTCCAGTTGAATGACTGAATGACAGTGTTTACATTTGTTTTTGGTTTGTGGCGTGCGTTAGGTCTTCTAGCATTTAGTCAATTATATAGAGTAAAATCTCAGCATTCAGGTAGTCCGATATGGGGGAACTGTTTGAGAGATTTGTAAGGGGAAATCACTTAGGATAGACCTATTACGTCCGATTTGAAAAGTAGTTCATGAAAATATTAATTGCAGAAAGCAATAATTCTGTTCATACACAGTTGCCATACCCCTAATACCTGTGTAGGTCAAAGTTTTTTGGTGTCTTATAACCTATACAGAATAATTAGTGGCTGGATTTGAAACCGCTTTTGAATGTTAGAATCTACATTACATAGCTGAAATTTGTTTACCAGTTGATAGGATGTGCAACAATGTTAAATGGTTAATCCAGTGTCTACAAGTTTCCTGTGAACTTCTCTTGCTCTCTCGCTCTCTGACTTTCTCTTTTGGCCATGTTTTACAGTAAGTGAAACTAATGCAGGGGAATTGTTTGGATAATAAAATCATTGCCTGCCATTCAGATTCTTTGTTCTGCTTCTTTTACACCCACATATGTCCTCATACAGTCCCTGACATAAGTTCTGTCGCTTATCCATGTTGTGGAAACAAAAGCTTATAACCTGACTAAATTCATCGATTGGTTTTAGAAATGACTCGTGTGAAAGCTGAAACCCTCCCAAATGAGATTTAATTCACGAAAATAAATTTGCTTTACTGCAGAAATACTGATCATTTAATGAACACACAAAGGTCATATTTTGGCAAGACAAAAGTTGTCGCCCACAGAAAGTAAGGTGAAAATCAAACATTCACTTCGTATACAAATATATGCTTCATAACACTGGTGAATGACGTTGTGGTGCTATTAGAGCCATATTTAATATTTCGTGTGACTTCCATGAGCTTGAAGGACCGCAACCATACAGTTCAACAATGATTCATACAATTTATTGATTAAGTCATCAGGAATAGCAAAGAACGCAGTCTTATATGCCTCCCAGAGTTCATCAAAATTCTTCTTGTCTTCCAAAATTGTCTTCCAAGCTTCCTCTTTCATCCTACCCCAAACATGCTCAATGATGTTCATGTCAGGTGACTGGGCTGGCCAGTCCTGGAACACCTTGATCTTCTTCGCCTTGAGGAACTTTGATGTAGAGATGGATGTATGAGATGGAGCAACATCCTGCTGCAAAATTTGACCCCTTTTATGATTGCGAATGTAAGATGTAGCTAATACATCTTGATATTTTAGGCTATTGATATTGCCACCTTGCAAATGTTTCACACCCCCATACTGAATGTAACCCCAGACCATGATCTTTCTACCACCGAACTTGACTGTTTTCTGGGTGAATCTTGGATCCATACAGGCTCCAGTAGGTCTCCTGCAGTATTTGTGGTGGCTGTGGTGTAATTCTGAACTGAAGATTAATCTGAGAAATCCACCTTCTGCCACTTTTCCAGCATCCACCGTTTAGCCTTTTGTTTAGTGCTGGCTTCTGGGCACTGATTCGACCATGGAGGCCATTTCGAGCCAGAATCCTACAAACTGTTCTAGTTGACACAGGGACTTCAGGTGACCAGGCCTGGTGGAGCTCTGTTGAAGTGGAAGAGGGAAGGGCTTTGGATTTTCTAACCAACAAACGTTCCTCCCGAGCAGTTGACTTATGGGGTCTGCCGGATCTGGGCTTGTCAAAAACATCTCCAGTCTCTTCAAATCTTTTTTTAATTCTTTGTACTTGACGCTGAGACACATTAAAGGTGCCAGCCACCTCTGCAGTGGATTTGGTCTTCAGCGTCTTGATAATCAAGGCTTTGGTCGCAGGATGGTTTTTTGGCATGTTATCAGAGGTGAAGTTGCAGTGCAAGTGAAGGTCTGGGGTGCTGGAGTTCTTTTTATACACACCCACTAATTAACCAATCAATTAATGAGCACAGGTGAGGCTGTCAACTAGGATTGGGTGCATTATATGACAAGGAGACAAAACTTTTGTCTTGCCAAAATCTGACCTTTCTGTGTTCATTCAATGATCAATATTTCTGCAGTAAAGGAAATTTATTTTTGTAAATTAAATCTCATTTGGGAGGGTTTCAGCTTTCATATGAGTCATTTCTAAAACCAATCGATGAATTTAAAGTCAGGTTATAAGCTTTTGTTTCCACAACATGGATAAGCGACAACTTATGTCAGGGACTGTATGTCCATTGTAATGCTATTTATACAATAAATAATATAATATTAATAAAATATAATTGACCAATTTAGTAGTCATATATAGGCATTTTGAATACTAGGAGGATTACTTTAAGTGGATATTTGAGTTTATTTTATATAGTATAGTGGAAGTTCGTAAAACTGCTAATTTGTTACATCTAAGGATCTAAGGTTGTCCAGACATTTAGATGGATTTACTCCTTATATTTAACTTACTCTGTTTCTTATTTTGTCATGTTTGGCTTCTGTCATGTTACAAGCTATCATTTCTTTAGTTTTCCAGTTTTTGTTAATGGAATGTGCACAAGCCTTACACAGCAACATGTATAAACACTAGTGTCTGGGAATATTGAGATATTCAAAAAGGGGGAATTTAATTGACAGCCACTAGAAGTACAATGAGTAGTTTTGGCATTAAATACAGGTCAACACCTTTACAGTACATGTTGGAATAACATTCATCACCCACAGGGGCACATAGAAGACATTTCAGTTAAAACAATCATTTAATATCAAATTAGCAAAATATTCAACTTCCCTTGATCAGCCAAGGCAATTTTTTGTGTTGGATTTACAGATGAGAGAAACTTATGTGGCATGTTCAACAAACTGATCAAGTCTTCTCTTAGTTTCTCCAATATAAAACCGATTACATCTCTTTCAAGTAAACGTCTGCAGAAATGCATGAGGGTGATAACTGATCCTTTTGTGCCAGGTATTTTAGTCGCTGTGTAAATAAATTTACACATAGTAGGCTACAGAGGTGGGACCAAGTCAGTGTTTTGCAAGTCTCAAGTAAGTCCAAGTCTTTATACCTCAAGTCCCGAGTCAAGTCTCAAGCAAAGACACTCAAGTCAAGTCAAGTCTCGAGTCAAGACAGGCAACAGTCAAGTCAAGTCCCAAGTCTGAAACTTGGAATTTCAAGTCCTTTCGAGTCTTTTTTTTTTTTTACCAATGTTGCAGGTATATTTTAAATGTAAATAAATTTAAATTGTAAATTCTTTTTTAAATCTGTATTCTCCTCAAATCTTGATAAAACATGTGCAACTGAAAACACGAAGTATTAAAAAAATTAAAATTACACCTCTTTATTGCACAGTTCAATTTGTTAAACTTAGCTGCAAAAATATTCATACTTTAAACTACAATTTTCCAGAAATAAATATTCTGTGAAAAAGTCATAAGTAGAACTCCATGTTCAAATAAAAAGTGCTGATATTTTCACAGTACAATACAAAGAACCATAACAGCATTTTTCCCTCTCTTCTCTTATCTGGTTTCTTGGAGAACATGTGTGTCCATGTGTGAGTGACACAAGACAAACAAATATAAGAACTGAACAATTAACAGGAATCTGCAACTTTAGACATTTCAGTAAACTATTCTGCATTGCATTTGCTGGCCAAAAGTCTGTATGTCATTTGTGCACGATGAATGATGTCCCCATAGCTGAAAACTCGCTCCACTTTTGTCAATATATTTTTTTTCTCGATGTAGATGTCTTCAAATACACAATCCATGCTGAGATAGAACTGGATATTATGATGGTGACAGAGAGAGGCTCTCTTCCCCGAGTTCAGATACAGAACCCAGGGTTGCCAACCCTCACGCATTGAGCGTGAGACACACGCATTTGACCGTCTTCACACGCTCTCACGCCACACATCCGATTTCTCACGCCGGAAAAAAATCTAGTTTATTTACCTCTGATCCACATCTATGATTCAATGAGTTGCTAGTTCGCTCTGGCACCAACCACTGGCGATCGATCCATTGCGATATAATACTGAATTTGTGTCCATTTTACACCCCGCCCGGTAAAAATGTACGTTCGCCAATCCCCCATTTGATTGGTTGTGCTGCAGCTCATGCGCACACACACACGTACAGAGTGTGGAAAAGCAGAGGACTGGTCTGCGTCAGAAGGACGGAAATGAAATTAATGGGGCGCACTTTATAAATATTAATATGCGTTTTAAAATTTAGATTTGGGGTTAAAAAATCAAGTCTTTGCAAGTAAACAGGTTCAAGTCCAATTCAAGTCCCAAGTTATTGGTGTAAAAGTCCAAGTCAAGTCTAAGTCTCTGAATATTTTTTCAAGTCAAGTCAAAAGTCTTAATATTAATGACTCGAGTCTGACTCGAGTCCAAGTCATGTGACTCGAGTCCCCACCTCTGGTAGGCTATATCTAGATTTGTTGCAAATGATCTAAATGGTCATTTATGTTGCTCTTGACAAGCATGTCTGATGGTTTTGTCTCATCTACAAGAGATTAGTGGAGGGTGCTTTAAAAGTGATGGGATCTCTGAATCATCCTGTATTTGTGGTATACAGTAAATCATCATCAAATTAATTATTTCTGTCCTAACAGCAGATTTATAGGTCAGTGTGTCCACTATCTGAACAGGTAAAACACGAGGAAAGAAATCACCTTTGACTTAGGAAAACCAGTTTTGAAAATGTTCACATTTCCACACTGGGGGAATTCTCACTACAAGTGCATTTACGTTTCGGTAGTTGCAAGTGAAAGACTGAATTTTTGCAAGTCTTGAACAAAGTAGAGGGTAGTGGAATCTGATTGGCTAACTTACATTTCAAACGCATCACCAGGGAATGCAAATGCATATTAAGTGAATAACATTTTAATTATAATTTTGATACAACCTTTGCATGATCACGTGAAACTTGATCATTCAAATCAGGAAATACATTCTCGTTTAAATAAAGGCACAAATAAAGCAGCAGAATGTGTAAATGAAATATGAATAGACGTCTACCAAATAGCAAATGTAAATGGAACTATTGGATTTGAATTTTGAACTCAAAGTTGCTTGTATGAGTGGAACATGTAAATGCAAATTTAGGACTACATTGCCATTTTGCGTATTACATTTTAATTGTAATATTGACACAGGTTAACTACCATACTTCACAGACTAGTTTGCTAGTGTGACATACGGATGATTATTGCTTTCATGCGTTATATTTTTTCCAGACGTTTGAACATAAAAGACGTGAGCAAAAGAAATGAATAAAGATAGTAAACAGATATCATCTTAAAGAAAGTCACACACATATTCCTTAGCGATTTTACTGCCTTAAAAATTTACCATACAGACTAAGGTGGCGGCACCGACGTACTGGCATTTATTCTAGGTTTAGTCAAAACAGGAAACTCAAAGTCTCGTAGACGGAGCGTAGGTACGTGTGTCTAATGTGTATTAATGTCATGTGTATTAATGTCATGTGTATTAATGCTCGTCAGTGCTTGTGAGGCTTATCAAATTCTCAAAGTCTGCGTTCCTGTAGCAGTAAAACAGTCGATAGTCCGAAACGTCTCACATGACTCTTATTCCCAGGATGCTACGGGTGCACTGACAGCTCCGGAAGACGAGACAGTACAGTTTTAATTCCACAAAAACAGCACTTTCAAACCTGAAAGAAATCGCATAGATGTTTGGTAACTGACTCATTCTGTCGTGTGTGTGCGGACACAACTCGAACTGAAGTTCCTTGTTCTAACAACTTGGACGCAGAGGCTCTCAGTCGTGTCGACTGACAGCAGGTAAGCCGAGACAGTAAAGAGAAAATGAGCTCCAGTGCGAGAACTTCTGTTGTGCCGTCCTGTGAGTTGTTAGGAGGACATTCTTCATTCTCTGCTTTCATCGCCTAGATATATAGTTAGGTCACGCAGAACCAAGTGTGTTTTGCACGTTTAGCCTAACGCAAGATTGACAAGTATGTGTATGAATTCGTTGATCTTTAAAGTATAAAAATGTCCGGAAATTCTTGGTGTGGGTGCTGGTAGATCACAGTGGTGTTTAGATCACAGTGGTGTTTAGATCATAGTTGTGTGTAGATCACAGTGGTGTTTAGATCACAGTTGTGTTTAGATCACAGTGGTGCGTAGATCACAGTGGTGTTTAGATCACAGTTGTGTTTAGATCACAGTTGTGTGTAGATCACAGTTGTGTTTAGATCACAGTTGTGTTTAGATCACAGTTGTGTTTAGATCACAGTGGTGCGTAGATCACAGTGGTGCATAGATCACAGTGGTGCATAGATCACAGTGGTGTTTAGATCACAGTTGTGTGTAGATCACAGTTGTGTTTAGATCACAGTGGTGCGTAGATCACAGTGGTGCGTAGATCACAGTGGTGCGTAGATCACAGTGGTGCATAGATCACAGTGGTGCTTAGATCACAGTTGTGTTTAGATCACAGTTGTGTTAAGATCACAGTTGTGTTAAGATCACAGTTGTGTGTAGATCACAGTGGTGCGTAGGTCACAGTGGTGTTTAGATCACAGTTGTGTGTAGATCACAGTGGTGCGTAGGTCACAGTGGTGTTTAGGTCACAGTTGTGTTTAGATCACAGTGGTGCGTAGATCACAGTGGTGCGTAGATCACAGTGGTGCGTAGATCACAGTTGTGTTTAGATCACTGGTGTGTGTAGATCACAGTGGTGCGTAGATCACAGTGGTGCGTAGATCACTGGTGTGTGTAGATCACTGGTGTGTGTAGATCACTGGTGTGTGTAGATCACAGTTGTGCGTAGATCACAGTTGTGCGTAGATCACAGTGGTGCGTAGATCACTGGTGTGTGTAGATCACAGTGGTGCGTAGATCACAGTGGTGCGTAGATCACAGTGGTGCGTAGATCACAGTGGTGCGTAGATCACTGGTGTGTGTAGATCACAGTGGTGCGTAGATCACAGTGGTGCGTAGATCACAGTGGTGCGTAGATCACTGGTGTGTATAGATCACAGTGGTGTTTAGATCACAGTGGTGCGTAGATCACAGTGGTGCGTAGATCACTGGTGTGTATGTAGATCACTATACTGGCGTGGCACACTGAAACGCAGGGGTGATTTAAACAGACTCAAGTGGACCGGGTTCGTCCTCACCTCGCCACGTTTATTCAGCCGCTTACACATACTACAGGCAGCCTACGTCTATTCATTAAAATAACTTCGCTAAATATGGCGAAATAAATATATGAACTTCCAGTCTCGGTAGTAGTTTGTTAAATGTCAGTGAACGTCAACGTTATTTAAAATCTTCGTTTTATCTGAAATTCTAGCTTTAACTGTCTGTCAGTTGTGTCGCTTTTCAAGGTTTTATAAAGATATGTAATTATCTGTTCATTATGTGTATTGCCGCTTCTTTGATAGGGTGAGATGACTGGTTGGTAGGGCTAAGACTACTAATCAACAAACGTTATATTTTACTAGAACTTTAAAGGCACACAGAGAATGTTACTGTTTTGTCGCTGATATACACTGTTGATAGGGCTGAACACCAGTTCAGTTCAATTGATTACTTTTTCATTGTACAAGTATCCTACAGTGAAAATTGAGTACCACCACTTTTCTTTCAGCACATCAAGATAAATGGAAAGTTCTGTATTAAATTGGTTAAATAATAGCAAATTATAGGACTATAGTCTGTAGACTATAGGACTATAATTATAATTACAGGACTAACACCAATATCAACAAACAGTGATACATTTCACATAGAATATGAGAGGCACAATACAAAATAATAACAACAATAATAATATTGTTGTTTCACAAGAAGACGTTCAACATCCAGGAGAGGGTGCACATATAGTATGAGGTATTGTAAATCTGTTCTCCTGGCATCTGTCAGAATGCTTCAGGCTGTCCGTTTTTGTGCAGTGCACCAGAAGACTATATTGTGCTTTCTTCACCAAGAAAGCTGAGAGGCCAGGGAGGGTCTTGAGTATGGACATTGAGGGGTCTGATGGAGACTCACTTTACCATGTTATAATTTACATGGGTTAGGGAGGTTGTTCTGGGGGCCCAGAGTCATTTACTTTCCTGTCTTGGAGGAAAGGTTTGCACCACCTTGTCATGTTATGTGCTTGCTCCAGAGGTGGGCTTTCCAGGTTCAGAAATTAAAAGTCCTCACCAGGATTTTGTTCAGAAAATCCAAAAAGCTTGAATAAAATGCTAGGAAGCACTTTTACTTTCTGCACCTGGAATATCCACCTTTGGCTTCTTCTGTGAAGAAGCTTCTACCAGTGAAGCTGTGTGTGGACCTAATGATGGTGTGGGTAGGTATGGGTAAACACTCATAGGCAAACCATGAACAGATTAGTGGAATTAGTATGGAACATAGATAGTACAGTGTTGAAGACCATATAGAGAGGGGCAGTGGTCTGCTAATGTGTGTTTTGCTGGTTAGGAAATCCAAGATCCAGTTACATAATGTGGAGGTCTAGGCTAGGTTATTTATTCATTCAGTGGTGTTGAGGTCTAGGTTGTAATATATATTCATTCAGGGGTGTTGACGTCTAAGCTATAATATTTGGAACCATGGCATTGAATGCTGAGCTCAAATCTGTGAACAGATTCCTGATGTGCCCTGATACTCTAAATGGGTGAGGGTGATAAGGAAAACAATTGACTTGTTTATTCTATAGGAGGAAATTATTCACAGTTGAGCCACAATTGATCTCTCAAAGCACATTATGTTTTTATGGTAGTACATTGTTGTAGTACTACCCCAAGAATTTGCCAATGAGTGCTCCTAACATCCTGAAATAGAGCATAACTGCTAGTATAACTGATCAAACCTTCAGTTATAGTAATGACTACAGGACTAAGACCAAAATCAACAAGCAGTCATACATTTCACAAGAAGACATTCAACACCCTGGAGAAATTGCAGCTTTGAAAGTGATATGGACAGGAGAGGTATTGAATGTGAGGTGATATACGTAACCACTGTAACCGAGAGAGAATAGGAGTGTTAAGTATTGAGTAAGTCAGAGGTTACACTTGGCTTCCAACGGTTTAAAGGTGAAGGTGCCACATTAGATCCAAAGAACAAGTCAAAGCGAAAGCTCATGAATGGGGGAAAGTTTGAAGGAGACTAAATCGGGTCCATTGAGAAATTTGTATTTTCACATGGGTACTTGTCACACTTTAGTCCACCAAATAGTGTTAAAACTGCAATTGGTAGCACTTGTGCTTCTGACCTCATTTGCAACGGTCTCACATTGTGTCATTGTAGCAGCTGGCCAGAGGCATTAGCGCAGAGGCTAGCGTTTGACGGCCTTTGTCTTCTGGAACACAATAGTTTACACTCATTGCTCATTTCTTTGTTTTGTCCTTATTCAAGTTGTTAGGCTTTTGGTTTGCATCGAGTTGTGTGTGTGTGTGTGTGTGTGTGTGTGTGTGTGTGTGTGTGTGTGTGTGTGTGTGTGCGTGTGTGTGTGTGTGTGTGTGTGTGTGTGTGTTTTGTCTAGAGGTCACAGCCAACCCCTCCTTTTCTCTCTCAGTCAACAACACATGGATCATCGGCCCGTTTACTCGACGTTGGAGGCTGTGTGTGTGGACACCATCTCTGCACTCTCAGGGCTTGAAGGTTCTCCGCACAGTGATGCCACTGCTGGACTGCTGGCCACGATGGCATGTATTCAGGAACATGGCCGTGCTGTTGAGGGCCTAGTCACTGGCTTCACTGCTGTCTACCACCACTTTGATTTTGATGCCGAAACACCTGGGAATGGCTACCGTACTTTAGTCAAGGTAGATTAAAACTAACAGGAAGATGATGCACTTCCCCTCAAGCTTGTGCCACAATATGTTTATTTATTCTTTCATTTATTACTTCCATCCCATTGAGTATTTCAAATGCTGTTCTGATCTTGAAACGTATTACTAGTAATTACTAGGCACATTATAGATAAGAAAGAATGAACAAATGAATGAACATTATTAATCTCGGGGGGATGTATGGTGGTGGGTGGGGTTACAGCGTTATCTTGAGCATCAATGAGAAACCTTATCTGGTCCGCTCATGTGGATGTGTTTCTGTTCTCACACTCTCTTTGGCCTACAGGTGGTACATTCCTGCATTCTCCATATAATTCAGAAGGGCCGCTACATTGCCACCAACTGTGGGGGGGTGTTCTTCCGGGTGGAGCACAACGCAGGCGAGATGGAGACGTACTGCAAGGCCCTGTGTCAGCTGCGAGCGCTGCTCTACTTGGCCCGGCGGTTGCTTGGGGAAAATGGGCACGGTGAGCTGTACTCGCAGGACAGGAGTCTGAGCGAGCGCTTCGTGAGGGAGTACGCCTCCATGCACAAAGCCTGTTTCTACGGGAGGTGCCTCGGCTTTCAGGTGAACGTTGAGAACGTGGAACTGGGCTTCAGCTCAAGCTACAATAGCTTCTGTACACTTGTATAAAAACATTAATACTTGTTACTGGTTATGATTGTGGATCTTTTTGTCCTTCTGCCTAGTTCTCCCCCTCTCTCAGACCCTTCCTTCAGACAGTGGTCATCAGTATGGTATCCTTTGGAGATAACTATAAGAAACAGCAGACTAGATTAGGTCAGTGCAATGCATTTAAGTTAAGGATGTAAAATTTTGAAGACAGTGGCACAATTAATGGAGATGTAATATGTGTAGTATCCATACATTGATTTGTTTCATGTGTCTGTATATGTGAATTGGATATTTTCATTTTTCAAAGAATGTGTTGATTAAATGTTTGGAAGAAGTGTTCTATTAAGGTAAATTCAATGTATTTACTTATTTTTTTCATGGTCAGTACATTTTTTAATTCTGTCTGCAGGGAGAGCGGCTCTCTCATTCATCAAGTCTGGGAAGTATGTAGTGGACCCTGAGCTGAGGGGTGCGGAGTTTGAACACATCACTCAGAACCTGGATATGCACTTCTGGAAGACCTTCTGGAACATCACTGAGACAGAGCTGATATCAGTCAGTGTGAATATTTGTGGCTCATTTCTTACTATGTTAAAATAATCAAGAGCAAATACTCCATCTCACTCCATCTTACTGTTTCATAATATAGATACAGCCTCCCCCTGTCCCTCTCTGTCTTTTTAGAGTTTGGCGAGTATCACGTCTAACACAGTGCAGGTGAATCTGACTCTGACAGTTCCTGGTGAGCCACTGATTTTGCCCCTGTCCTCAGACCCCAGTCTCTCCATCACTGTGCCCCCACCACTAGCCCACTCTGGGCCAGGACCCATCTACATGAGGCTCATCTCCCACTCCCTCCGCCAGGGACAGGTGGGCTGGCAGGCTCCTTGGTTGTTCATATGATGGGCTGCATGTCATGTAATGGTAATCTTGCGCAATATCCATAGAATATTACAAAAAGATATTGAAAGAAATTTTAATATGTGAACCAATTCCAAATGGAACAGTTGATTCGTTTTCTGTTGCCTAATCACACGGGATCTCTCGTTGGTTACAGGACAGTGCAGAACTGCTTGGCTTCTCTCGGCCTGAAGGCTTTCAGCGCTCCCTGGCTGTGGGCCTTAGGCCCCAGAGATG
Organism: Brachyhypopomus gauderio; assembly: GCF_052324685.1. NCBI lineage: Eukaryota > Metazoa > Chordata > Actinopteri > Gymnotiformes > Hypopomidae > Brachyhypopomus > Brachyhypopomus gauderio. Next base: position 573,641 of record NC_135216.1, on the reverse strand, counting down.
CCTCCCCTCTCCCTGGCTTCTCCTCCACTTCCACGGTGGAGGATTTGTTGCCCAGACATCCAAGTCGCATGAAGTAGCCCAGATATATTTGTTTTCTTTTTCACTATATGTTGTATATGTATTATGATAAGACAATAGTCTCATGTAAACGAATGACTGTGATTCATTCGTCATGGACGCGTCATTGTTCTTGTCAGAGTTATCTGAAGAGCTGGTCTAGGGATCTGAACGTCCCTGTTCTCTCTGTGGATTACTCACTTGCACCTGAAGCCCCCTTCCCTCGTGCTCTGGAGGAGTGTTTCTACGCTTACTGCTGGGCCCTAAAGAACTGCAGATTACTGGGTTGGTCCTACGATGCGCATAAACTCAGGGAAAAAGAAAATTAATCAAATGCAGGTCTCCATGGTGCTGGCTGGGCAGGAGACTGCTGACCAGATATCCGCTTTCGTTGTTTTGACAGGCTCAACAGCGGAGCGAGTGTGTTTGGCAGGCGACAGTGCAGGGGGGAATCTGTGCATCACCGTCAGCATGAAAGCCATGTCCCATGGCGTGAGAGTTCCTGACGGCATCATGGCTGCATACCCAGCGACGCTTCTGACAACAGATGCTTCACCCTCACGGCTCCTGACCCTCATTGACCCAGTGCTGCCTCTGAGTGTACTTTATAAGTGCATCACCGCCTACACAGGTACCGCCTCCATCACTGCTCCTGCATATCTGTCCACACAGAGTAGGACATTTACCATTAATTACCATTATCTAAGTGCCATTAAAGGGCCAGCTCCAAACTGGTCCCACAAAGTTGGGAGCATGGAATTGTCCAAAATATCTTGGTATGCTGAAGCATTCAGAGTTCCTTTCACTGGAACTAAGGGGCCAAGTCCGGAAACACTACCCCACACCATAATCCCCCCTCCACCAAACTTTACACTTGGCAAGACAAGTACTGTTCTCCTGGCAACTGCCAAACCCATCAGATAGCCAGATGGAGAAGCGCGATTCGTCATTCCAGAGAATGTGCTTCCACTGCTCTAGATTCCAGTGATGGCGTGCTTTACACCACGGCATCTGACGCTCTGCATTATACTTGGTGATGTATGGCTTGGATGCAGCTGCTCGACCATGGAAACCCATTCCATGAAGGTCTCTGTGCACTGTTCTTGAGACAATCTGAAGGCCACATGAAGTTTGGATGTCTGTAGTGATTGACTCTGCAGAAAGTTGGCGACCTTTTCGATCTGCTTCAGCATCTGCTGACCTGCTCCGTCAGTTTATGTGGCCCTACCACTTCATGGCTGAGTCATTGCCAAACACTTCCATTATCTTATAATACAGCTGACAGTTGGCTGTGAAATATTTAGGAGCGAGATGACTGGATTTTTTGCAGAGGTGGCATCCTAACACAGAATTCACTGAGCTCCTGAGAGCGACCCATTATTTCACAAATGTTTGTAAACAAGTCTGCATGCCTAAGGTGCTTAATTTTATGCACCTGTGGCCATGGGAGTGAACACCTGATTCCGATCATTTGGATGGGTGAGCAAATACTTATAGCAATATAGTGTATATTTTCTTCATAACTTGAAACCGTTAACATGATTACTTTACTCTGTAATCCTACGACAGAGGCTAGGTAAGGGGCAGGATTCATGTGCATTTAAATAGAGCGTGGGAAACAAATGAAAAAATAAGGCTAACGAGAAGCTAAAACAAACATGAATGAAAACAATGGTAACATACTATAACAGAGTAGTGATAAATGTGGCATAGGAAAGAACAATAATGTACAAACATGTATCCAAAACACATGGCTTAAATATGCAAACTATTGAGAAAATATTTAGACATAAGTGAAGCCAATAACGGGTGGGGAAATAAACAAGGTGGAGGTTCTAACCAAACCAAAACAAGGTAGCACAAGCAACAAAACCAGGAAGAAAACCAAAACAGAGAGCATGTGAAATCCAAAACCGAAACAGAGGAGAACGAGACGTCGCGGTTTCTACAACAATGGAGGGCAAAACCGTGACATGCTAATTACGTCCTGTAATCAGACAACTGAAAACTTTAGTTCCTTTATTTTAGTTTCTTTCTAAAATACACACAAATCTGTATATATTTGAAAATGCAAAAATGAGCTCCAGTTGTCCAGTTGTGCTTTAAAATCAAATGAGCTAATCTGATAATACATTGTTTTTAAAGAATGTCACTTTAGCAATGCCTTTTGTAGCATGTTGTCTGATTAGATGCTTTGACAGATGGCTTGCTGAATTTACACTGATGAGAAGCTTTTACGTTTTGAGAGTATACTTTTACGTTTTGAGAGTATACTTTTACGTTTTGAGAGTATACTTTTCCCTCACTGTCATCATGTCTTTACACTCCTACTGCACTGACCACATCCACAGTTCATAACATGCAAGTCAGCTGTCACACTATACATGCCAAAATTTATATTTAATTAATGGTTTATATTCTATTACATATAAGGAATGCAATAAAACATTTCCAGTAAAAGTCGGTAAACATAATGTGATTACAAGAATTAAAATGGAAAACATCTCTTTATTACTTTTGCCATTAGTTTTATTAAATTCATCGTGTTTTCTTATTCAAAGGTTATTCCAAGATGTATACACATTTGCTACACTCTTTCTAAACACAAGCGTTTGTGAAATATTATCACTCTCTCCACCTGGTCCATCTCCATGTGTTGTCTCAGGTACAGACAATGAGCCAGTGCGACCGAATCAGCAGCTGGACACTCTCGGTGCTCTGGGGCAGGACACAGCTCTGCTGTTGGGGGATCTCACGCAAGGCGCTTCCAGCTGGCTGCAGGCGCTGCTGAAGAGCAAGCCCACTGCATCATCCTCAGTGAATGGGTCCACCAACGGCCCACGGGAGGCCACTCCTTACTCCGAAAATATGCCTGAAGGCTCCCGAGAATTCCCCGAAGGTTTTGAGCCCCTGCGCTCGAGGTGTCTGGCAGAAATTCAGACACCTTGCACCCCAATTATGTACAACCCATTTGTGTCTCCTTTGCTTGCACCTGACTGTCTTCTCCAGGGTTTGCCACCAGTTCATCTAGTGGTAAGTTGCTAAATGTGGGATGAGTGGGAAACTGCTGTAGGAACTTTACCAAAAGTTGAAGGACTGAATTGGCAGTATTAGAACAGGGAACAGACTAAAGTGCGATAATAAGAGCATTAAAATGAGCTCCATGTCTCTACCTTTTACTTTGCATGGCATTGCATTGTGTAAAGATTCTTACCAAAATGACAAGAAATTTCTGTCTAAACTTTTAAAAATGAGTCCAACTGAGACAGAATTGGTAAAGTCTAAAAGTTTAAAAGGGGCATGTACTGTATAATTGTGAACTGTGGTCAAGAGGACGTACTAGGCAAGATGCAACATGAATGAACAGACAATTTCTTTAAGGTTAATGTGGAGATATTGTGGAAAAGTAAGAATAATTCGAATCACAGCTAAAGGGAATCATGGGCAGTACATATACATGACGTACGCTATAAAAGTTGTAATTCTAATACAGTACTTTTCCAAACCTGTCCTAGGCTTCAGCGCTGGATGCCCTGTTGGACGACTCTGTGATGTTTGCCAAAAAGTTGAGAAGCATTGGCCAACCAGTGACCTTGACCGTGGTCGAGGACCTCCCACATGGGTTTCTCAGCCTGTCGCAGCTCTCAAAAGAGACACAGGAAGCGTCACGCATCTGTGTGGAACGAATCAGGGAGGTCTTTTTGCAAGAACCAGCTACTGTCACTCACAGGCAACAAAGCTCAATCAGAAAAACAAATATTGCTGATAGTTAACGTACGTTGGACTACTAGGAATTATCAGGGCTCTTCCAAAAAGGCTTTTGTTTGTTTGTTTTAAACATATAATTTCCCAAACTAGAAGAGAATTAAGTTACCTTTATAACTGTACTCTTCCATGTTTAAACTTCGAAATCTCAAAGGTCAAGGACCATACCACTGTGAAAACACAGTAAAGCGCATAACTGGATTTCAGCAATATATTATAATACTATCATGTTTTTAACAAACCTCTAAAAATCCAAGCTGCTGGGCATACCTTTAATGAAGTCAAGCTTTTATACTTAAGCAAATCGCTGTGAATCATCATGGTGATGTAAAGATACATTTATTGTATAGTAGCCTTTTACATGTACAGTCTTATGTGCACTGTGGGTGATATTTATGTGATTTTAATAGGGCTGGACAATATGGGTAAAATTTATATCACGATATATTTATTAATTTTGGTCAATACAATATAATTCCAATATCGATATGAACAATATAAACCCCACAGAAAACTGCCAAGAATGCCCACAACGGATGTCTGTACCTACAAATGTTTGAAAAATGAATGTCAAGTATATGAAGCCTCTTCCTATAAAACTATATTTACTTTAGAAATACAAATAGTACAAATAAATCTGTCAATCTTTTATTTGTATTCGGCCTTCATATATGAACATGAAGCACGACATCACTGTCAAATAAACAAACTCGTTGGTTTCGTCAATATTAATATCTTCGATAGCCGAACCACTTCCACACCACAGAATGAGTCTCTCCCCTTTTTATCAACTGTTTCGTCTGCTTTATTATCGCTCGTTGAAGCTCGTTCAGTCACATTTGTATTGCCGTCAGCATATTCATTTTGCAGCTAGTACGTGTCACGTTGGAGCCAAAACAAAACTAGCATAGCCTGCTGTTGATGAGCACTGGCTGAGTGCACGTGGTGGACGTCAGAACTAACGGCAGTGCCTTATTATGAACATTGTAATGTTGTAAATAGCGTTTATCGAAATATTTAAAATGGGTTTAAAAATCATATCACCATTATTGAAACATTTTCTATCACGATATATATATATTGATATTAAGTTATTGTCTAGCCCTAGCTTTTAACTGATCAAGTGATGGTTTAGACTCTAAATAATGGTAGTGTTTCTTAGCTATGGCCCTGGGGGGCCAACTAATGATATACATTTATAGTCTGTCCCACCTCCACCTGAAATGAGCCATTAAGAATAAACAAACAAAATATATGGACTTTCAGGAACTTGTTTCAGAAAAGCACTTATTATTTATTTATTTATTTATTTATTTCCCACCTGCCTGTTCTTTTGGACTGTAAGGAAGACACTATATAATTATAGTATACTGACCTACCTAAGGATTTAGGTTCACAAAGCTTTCACTGGCAACTGAATACAGCCTTCTACACTTCACTTACCTGCACGTTTGCCCATGCTTTAGATTGTATGTGGTCATAGTCTGTGTGTTCTGTAACATCCTACAATGGTGGAGAATTTTTTTATGAGTTATATATAAAAAATAAACTCATCTCACCTTAGCACTCTCCTGTTGAGCATAATGGGTTGAGCATAATGGGTGTGTTAATTCACTTCCTTGTCCAGTAGCTTAGGGAGTTTTTCCTTGCCACTCTGGCTTAGGGATCTGGACCCATTTGATTGTAAAGCTGCTTTGTGACGTGTTGTAAAAAGCGCTATATAAATAAATTTGACTTTGACATTAGCTGTAGATGTATGCCCTAGTGCCTTCTTCTGGCTAAATATGACCAAAGTAGCAAAAGAGACAAAAAAAGTAGCATTTCTTTCATTCTGCTATATTGACAGCCTGTGAGTGAAATGTTTGAACTATAATCATAGTTTTTTCTTTTTAACTATCCTTGTGATCTGAAGATGTAATAGTGACATTTTAACAGTTTGACATGTATGATCGTCTTGCTGTATGCCAGCTTTTTGCAAATGACATTGACCCTGACAGTGATAACTTATTAAAATAAGTTTTATAAAGTGTCTGTGACTGAGTACTCTTTTTTGTTATAAAATTAGGGTTTATATACACTGCTCAAAAAAATAAAGGTAGCACTTAAACAACACAATATAACTCCAAGTCAACCACACTTCTGTGAAACCAACCTGTTCAGTTAGGAAGCAACACGGATTGTGAATCAATTTCACCTGCTGTTGTGCAAATGGAATAGACAACAGGTAGAAATGAGAGGCAATTAGCAAGACCCCCCCCCCCCCTATAAAGGAGTGGTTCTGCAGGTGGGGACCACAGACCACTTCTCAGTATCTATGCTTTCTGGCTGATGTTTTGGTCACTTTTGAATGTTGGTGGTCCTTTCACACTCGTGGTAGCATGAGACGCACTCTACAACCCACACAAGTGGCTCAGGTAGTGCAGCTCATCCAGGATGGCACATCAATGCGAGCTGTGGCAAGAAGGTTTGCTGTGTCTGTCAGCGTAATGTCCAGAGGCTGGAGGCGCTACCAGGAGACAGGCCAGTACACCAGGAGACGTGGAGGAGGCCGTAGGAGGGCAACAACCCAACAGCAGGACCGCTACCTCCTCCTTTGTGCAAGAAGGAACAGGAGGAGCACTGCCAGAGCCCTGCAAAATGACCTCCAGCAGGCCACAAATGTGCATGTGTCTGCACAAACGATTAGAAACCGACTCCATGAGCATGGTATGAAGGCCCGACGTCTACAGATGGGGGTTGTGCTCACAGCCCAACACCGTGCAGGACGCTTGGCATTTGCCAGAGAACACCAGGATTGGCAAATTCGCCACTGGCGCCTTGTGCTCTTCACAGATGAAAGCAGGTTCACACTGAGCACGTGACAGACGTGACAGAGTCTGGAGACGCCGTGGAGAGCGATCTGCTGCCTGCAACATCCTTCAGCATGACCGGTTTGGCAGTGGGTCAGTAATGGTGTGGGGTGGCATTTCTTTGGAGGGCCGCACAGCCCTCCATGTGCTCACCAGAGGTAGCCTGACTGCCATTAGGTACCGAGATGAGATCCTCAGACCCCTTGTGAGACCATATGCTGGTGCGGTTGGCCCTGGGTTCCTCAATGCTAGACCTCATGTGGCTGGAGTGTGTCAGCAGTTCCTGCAAGAAGGCATTGAAGCTATGGACTGGCCCACCCATTCCCCAGACCTAAATCTGATTGAGCACATCTGGGACATCATGTCTCGCTCCATCCACCAACGTCACGTTGCACCACAGACTGTCCAGGAGTTGGTGGATGCTTTATTCCAGGTCTGGGAGGAGATCCCTCAGGAGACCATCCGCCACCTCATCAGGAGCATGCCCAGGCGTTGTAGGGAGGTCATACAGGCACGTGGAGGCCACACACAATACTGAGCCTCATTTTGATTGTTTTAAGGACATTACATCAAAGTTGGATCAGCCTGTAGTGTGTTTTTCCACTTTAATTTTGTGTGTGGCTCCAAATCCAGGCCTCCACTGGTTAATAAATTTGATTTCCATTGATGATTTTTGTGTGATTTTGTTGTCAGCACATTCAGCTTTGTACAGAACAAAGTATTCAATGAGAATATTTCATTCATTCAGATCTAAGATGTGTTATTTGAGTTCCCTTTATTTTTTTGAGCAGTGTATAGGGGAGAGTGGGGTGAGTTGTGCCAGTTTTTACTTAAAGTGACTTTAAAGTGAGACTATGACAGTAATGCTTCCAACTAAAATATGTACATATATTTCAGGATGTGGGGCATCCCTGGAATCAGTCACTTTGGATGTGAAATATAGTATTTAAGAAATACAGCTTTTAGAAAAAAAGTGGTCTCGTGGCACAACTTGCCCCCAGTGCGGGGTAAGTTGTGCCATTGGAGAGAATACATTGGGGTAAATTGTGCCAATGATTACTGAAGTAAAACAATATATTTTGATCTAAAGAACTGTAATGCTATATAAAAGCTAGACAAATTCAATACAAAATTACTAATTTAAGGTTTATTTAAAGTTACTTTACAACATCAAAGGCCAATTTTCTACAAGCCTATTGTGCCACATAAGCACACCAAAGGTCAATTTTCTTAAACAAGGCCTAGCACTTCAGAACAAAGTTCAGTTCAAAATGAAACAAAAACAGTAGAAAATATTAAAAGTTTATAGCATAATTAGCATATCTCTTAATTTGTCCCTTATTGAGCCATTGCAGTTTACATTTACATTTGCATAAGTTGAAGCTATACACTTTAAATAAGTACCCAATTTAGTTTCTGTGAACTATCTGCATTGTGATAACTGATAATGAGCATCTGACCAATAGACTTCCCTTCTCCACCTCTTTCACTGCTCTGTCCATGTCCTCTAGAGGAGTAGAGGCCCTGCAGGTCTTCCTCTTATAACTCTGTGACATGAATTTCTATTTTGCATCTAAAATTAAGAATGTGACATAGTTTAAGTGATTAAATATAAGAATACAATGTACAATTACAAAAAAAGAAGAATATATTTAAAATATTCACAAGTGGGGGTGAGTTGAGTCACTGGCACAACTTACCCCAACCCCACCATTTGGGGAAAAATGCATCATCCAGTAATTTTAGGCTAAAATCATGCTAGCTGCATAGACTCATAGTGTAGCTTACCAAAGCACTAAAACATGTGTAAAATGTTTTCATACTTCTCTATAACTGTTCAGACACAACAATCAAAAATCCTTGATCATAGAAATTTTACTTTGAAAGGCAAAAAAACAGTTTTTTGAACTTAAATGTGCTTTCCTCTCATGCAATGAGGCTCTCTTCTTTACAGCATGAGTAAAATGAATGACTTTTCAAAAATGTGTGGTCACATAACCAATTTCTTCTCTGATTCCCTAGAAACAGGGGGTGGCACAGCTTCCCCCCCGGCACAAATCACACCACTCTATTAGTTCTCTTTTAATTTGTTCATTTGAACTGTTGGTACACATATAAAGCAGAATCCATTCTCAAATGCAAAACAATATCTGAGCAATTCTTGAATCTGCAGAATTATTTAACAAACCATATCAGCTGTTTTTGGAGTGTATGTTCCTTATCATATCATACATGCACATACATCCTACATTGCAGACTCACGAATTCAATAGTAGCCTATATGTAGACATATTGATCGACATAACAGGGTTTCCATTATATCACATTATATCACATTATATCACTATAACTTGAGATTCATAACAGTCGCTATAATGCTTCGGGCTTGTAATGAACACGGAATTAATACATTTTCCATTTAAGCAAAAGTGCAATTCCGGCTACACAAACGCAGTTGCCAAGTAACAGAAAACCCCATGTGTATCTGTCTCTTCCGCTCCGCACATGGCAGCGTTGTACTTGCACATTGACAAAATCAGCAATAAGAACGATTAAGAAAATTCGACCATATTGGAAACATGCAATAAAAAGACAATCTTAACATTTATTATGAAAACAAAAAAGTGATGTTCGCAAAGTGATCTAATATGAAAACATCTGCAGGAGTGAATGGTGATTTCAAAGCAACAACTGTCGAAATGATCTAGTTCGCTATCTAGCTAATTATGTACTGGCTAGTTAGATATGAAGCAAGAAAGCAAATATATACTGCGATAAAATCAGCTTGCCATATTCAGAGTTAGCCCACTAGCAACCTGAACTGTTTTTATTCAGTTTGCAACTGTTACGTTGTTGACATTGTTACCTAAGTTGGCGTTAAAATAATCAAATTGGCAAATGACTATTAGCTAGATATATACCTGCCTGGTTCAATTGACAACCTCTAGCTGAATGTTATCCAACAATTACAAACCAAATCTAGGAACTAGCTAGCTAGAATTTTACAGAGTTACAAAGTACTGGATACAGGCGAGCTGATGAGGGTTGGTCAGATATCTATCTAATGTAGGCTAACGTATTAGACCGAATATTCGCGCATGATCCAGTGTGGGGTTAATAAACCCTTCAGGTGCCTCACAAGTCAATCACGAAACTAACTATGGTCATATACAGTAGGTGGCTTAGAAGTCATTTTCATTTTACTCGCTTAACAAACATTGCTGTGACAGCTGTTGAACGTCTGTAGACGTTGTCAAAACGTTAACATGTTTAGTAGCTAACTAACTATTGTGTCAGAATACAGTCCTGAATGCTGAATTCTACAATACAGACCGGGCCACTTGCCTAATGTTTTAAACTAGTAGGCTAACGGAGAGAAAATGTTAGACAGCTGACTGTCTTACTTTTTGTGTCAAGTTTCAAATAACAGATTAAGTGGCACTGAGTTCATTATTCATTGTTCAATTAATTGATCTACACGTAAATAAATTTTGTTGTTGAGAGCGTTTTTCAGATCGATACTGACTGTCTCAATCTTTCTTAGGTAGTCTATAAGGGCAAGTCTACTTTGAAGACTAGATGGACACAACGATAAATGCCAGGCTTCACATGCCTGGACTAACACAAACTCGTGTTTAATCCTAGTCCTGGAAGATTAGGACTAGGACATCTGGGTGGTGTAAGGGAGAAGTATAGCTGCTTGTTATGGATGTCTGACTCCCTGGAGTGTTTGGATGGATGTTGAACATTAATAAAGACAAATGCATGCAGTTCTTTTCATCCTTGCTTTGAATGTAAAGTACTATAGAGGATGGGCCTAAAGCGTGATCTGACAGTCTTTGTAAAAGGTATGATCGGAGGTGCCCAGAGGGCTTGAGTGTTGCCAAGACTGAAGTTGTTGGGCTTTTCAAAGGTAGCAATCTCAAGGGTGTACAATGAATGGTCTAGAACACAGAATAGACCATCAAAACGCATGCTGTGTGGGAGGCGGTCCTTGGTGGATGAAAGGAGTAAACTTTTGTATTTATTGTTAAAGCTTGAGTGACCCACAGTTGAACAGTTATCAGAATGCAATTGTGGGCTTCAGCAAACAATTTCATGTGTGACATATAACAGCAGACAGCAACGTCAAGTGCCTCTCCTGTCGCAGAAAACGTTTACAGTGGGCTAGGTCACATCAGCAGTGGACTGTTCATGACTGGAAGTCTGGTCGAATGAGTCCCAATTCCAACTGCACCACCATTATGGTAGGCACAGGGTGTGGCGCAAGCAACATGAGGCAATGGACCAATCATTCATGGTGAGAAATATGGAGAGTGGTGAGTGAGTTGTGAAGGTGTGGGGTATGTACAGATGTATCAAAACGTGCGTACGCCGGAAAACACGCACATTTCTTTTGTACATCCCAATCAAGGTGGAATTGAGCGCACACGGTGACACACCCAGGGGCGGACTGGCATACATTGCTACCGGGGATTTCCCCGGTGGGCCGATGGGTTAGTGGGCCGGTGGTTTAACTCAGCCCGTGGAGGAGCCACTGCCGCGCACTGCGGCCCCGGCCCGTAGTCACGCTGCTGTTTAACGGTGTTAATACCTCCCCCGCTCCAGTCAGACTAACACGGACGCAAGTGGCGGTTTTCAAGGCAGAGCACTGTGAACTGTTTTTTAAAGCTATTGAAATTCTTAGATTAAAACTAACCACTACAAATAGGTAAGAGGAAGAAATACCCACGTTAGAGTTGTAGGTTGTTCTTTAGGATGCACTTTGCGTAAAACAACTTGTTTGGTTGTCTTATGGTGGACTATTTAACAACTTGTTTGGTGGTCTTATGGTGGACTATTTAAAAGCCACTATGTGGCTTTGTAATCATATTATTGCTGGAATTAATATTGTCCATATGACAATAAACGCCGTCATATACACTACGTGCCATGTATAGATTCATATACAGTATACACACACATATACATATATAATATTATATAGTGGGCCAGTCTGTCAGGAACTCCCGGGCCACTTTTTCTCCCCAGTCCGCCCCTGGACACACCCCCTATAAATATGCAAATTCATTTAGTGGAGAACTGGAGAAGTTTGCTCTCTGATCTATTACAAACCATGTCTAAACGGAGAAAGAAGAGGAACTTCATTTAATGTGAAAGTAGAGACGCTCCTGAATGAGGTAGAGGTGTGGAAATAAAAATGTTTGTTTGGCACGTTGTAGCATTACGGCAAATCGCAAAAGGTCTGAGTGGGACAGCGTGTGTGAAGCTTTAAATGTTGTGGGGTCAGAATAATGCTGTTACGTTTTCGACGGGCAGGCATGACGCAAGTGCAGATTTTAATGAAAGGGAGTAACAAACACGACACGACACAGAAGGCAGAGGGAGTTATGCTAACCAAAAGGGAGAGGATACTAACAAAACGGGTAAGCTAAATAACAGGGAAACGTTAACGTATTAATCCATAACAAACCAAGAAGCCAGATACGCATACGGGGATAATACAAGAGAAGCAATGATACAGGGGAGACTAGGAAGAGGTAACAACCGTATGAACTATAATTAAACAGAGATATAGAACTGCAAAAGACTACTAAAGAATGGGGACATACACAAAGAAAACACAAGCGCTGAACATGGGGAAAAGTAAACAAACGAAGACCAGGAACGAGTACGAGAGCAATGACATGAACAGATATTAAAGCAAGACAGAGAAGCAACGAAGGACTCACGTACAGGGAATGAATGACACGGAAGTAAAACACTAGGGAGTTTATATACATACACAGAACACAAGACGGTGAAACGAGATTCAGGTGTAAGGGACTAACGACGAGGGCGTGACAGACAGAGGGAGGAACGAATGGGAGCGGGGAGCTAGGCGGGACCAGGGAGGAGGGAGGGGCTGGGCGGGACCAGGGAGGAGGGAGGGGCTGGACGTGACAAATGCACACTGGCAGAATAATATAATGCACCTAAAAAATATCAGTGATGCACTCACTAGCATCAGCAACTCAATAAAAGAACTGGTTATAATGTGAATGCTGTTTCTTACCTTTTTATATTGTAGCTATGATATGTTGCCTTGCTTGTATGGAACCTGGGTTAGGCTGCGCATTATATCTGGCTCTGGGTTCGCTGGGTGCTCCACCACCTCTAACAATGCCACGGGCCGGCATACCTGTGCACAACATTGTGCAGGAGGACTCCACATGCCCTCACAATACGACACACCTTCTCTGGCCGATACACGAGCTTCCCCCAGTCCAGTCCAGCCAGCGCCACCGGCTTTTCAGCTGCCCAATCGCCCTCTCCACGACTGACCGGGTGCGAGAATGGAGAGAATTGTATCTCCGCTCCCGGTCAGTCTGTGGATTACAAAGGGTCATCAGCCACGTCTTGGGCACGTAGCTGCTGTTTCCTAAGTAATTTAACAATTACCCATGTTTAAAATGAATTATTCTAAGATGGAAATGTCAAATGCTTTTATTTAAATGCTTAAAATTTGTTGCTTACCAAGAAGCCACCCGTTACGCACTCTGCTATATTATCCCAACCATGCAGTTTTAAGGATGTACGAATAATTGGGTTGATTCAGGCCAACGTGCCACTAAGGCACATTTTTGCATCACATATTATTTGCACGTTTATGGAATTAAAGTGCTTTCTATTCACATAAGCAAATTCCTCCTCAGATGGTGCCTTTATAGAAATGTGCAGTCGATCGATTACGTTAGGGAAATCGGCTATCGCTGCAAATTGCGCTGGTTTGCCTGGTCAACCGCTTCATATGGGAACTTTATATAACTAGCTGACATGCAGATGATCCCATCCAAAACATCTGGCATGGCCCGGCTCAAAGATGACTGGGATATCCCCGACCGGGCTGCCAGTTCTCTTTGAAACGAGCCAGTCGCCAGGAAGCCGAGCGTTGTCGCTGGCAATGCAACTCCTCGCGTTTCTCTCTCCAAAAGTGGACCCAACTCAGCACAAAAGGACGGTTCTTGGAAATCTGAAACGGTTTATAAGCCAGTCATCATCATGACTACATGCGTACGCCTGAAGTGAAAGTGTCGTGGGTGTACGCACTTTCTCACGTTCAAATCACATTTCGTACATCTGGGGCCTCATTTATAAAACTTTGCGTGGAATCTGGAGTGAAAATGTACGTGCGCTCAAAACCAGGAAATTGCGTGCGCACAAAAAAATCTGATTTATAAAACCCTGCGTACGCACACCTGCACGTTGTTTCCTCTTTATAAATCACAACCATCTTCAAACTGAGCGCAGCTGAATCAGCCGCACGTTCCGCCTCCGCCCCGCCCACTTTTACCCATAAATGGTCAATGCAAATCACTCATAAATATTTAAATGGCAGCTTGCCCCATTCTTTTTGAAGCGGAATAATGGATGAGAAAAAGACGAAAAAACGAAAATCTGGAGAATGTGAAGTGGAAGTCCTTGTTTCGGAGGTCGAGGCAAGGAAAAATGTGTTGTTTGGTTGGCAACATGTAGCTGCAGCTGTTCACAATGTAAGCTCTACAAGCCGCACTGTTGCAGAAGTAAAAAAGAAATGGTCGGACTAGAAAGTAGATGCAAAGAAACGGATTTCTTTGCACAGGAAGAGTGCAAGTGCTACTGGTGGGGGAAAGGCCACACTTTCTCTGTCTCCTTTTCATGAGAGGATGGCATGTTTAATTGGGGAACCCCTGTTAAGTGGCGTGGTGACTGAAAAGGAGGGCGATACAGACTTGGCTGATGAACCCATCACTGGTGAACCAGGTAAAAACAAATTATCCATAATCGTACATAGTTTTAATAAAGACGCAATAATCAGATTTTTTTTCCTAGAATGGTTCATTAAATTATTTAACCATCACTGTTTTTAGAGAGGACTGTGGGAGTGGACAGCAGTCATTCAGCTGAAGACTGCCAACCTGGCCCAAACGTGTCTCCGGTGCCTCCAGCGGTGCACCACGTGCTTTAAGCGGAGGTCGTGTTCTGACTGAGGCTGTTTTATAAACACAATTACAGCAATTGACAATTTAACAAATGAGCTTAAAGAGATTAAGGGGATACTGTCTGAAATGTCAAGTACATTAAAAGAACTTGTTAAAAAATACCTTTGCGTTTCTCTCCAATTATTTATAATCGACGCATCACGTCCTCGCGCAGTCTGACTGCTTGAATATTACGTGCGTCAGGTGGGTAAACATGTGGGTCTGGTTCAGGGTCATTTGCTTGTTGGTTGGTCATTATCAGGGGGAGACCATTCTGCTGTGCCATGTTGTGTAGCACGGCACATGCTCTCACTATCCGGCAGACCTTTTCTGGGTTGTAAAGCAGTCTCCCACCTGATGCATCTAAACAGCGCCATCGGCCTTTTAGCAGCCCGATGGTGCGTTCTACAACAGAGTGTGCACGTCATTGTAGCGTCTCTCCTGCTTGAGCGGGTAGCCACTATCACCTAAAGAAATTAATCAGAGATAATGTTGCATTTACTGCTAGGGCAACTGCTTAAATTAAAATAATACATTTTAAACTTACCAAGAAGCCAACCATCCCGTACAGCTCCATTTTCAAGACGGGTTCCTACACTGCTGTTCCTCAGAATAAATGAGTCATGAGTAGAACCAGGCCATCGAGCAACTACGTTGGTTAAGGTCATTGTAGCATCGCATATGACCTCTACGTTTATAGAATGAATTTGCTTTCTGTTGATGAAAGCAGCTTCATTCTGGCTTGGTGCTATGGCACCAAGCCAGAATGAAGCTGCTGGCTGAAGCTGCAACATGAGTGCAGTCAATTGCTCCGATTACATTTGGGAAACCGGCCACTGCTGCGAATTGCACTTTAATGTCAGCCTGTTCACTCTGTAGAATTAAATTAACCTTAATTAAAATGCAGAGTGAAATAAAACCAGCTAGAATAAAATAGTACTACAAATAAAGTCGAATAAGACACAGCATGCACTAAAACCTTAAACATACAGACAAAAAATAATGACTGCAAATTAATCAATAATTAATTAATATGTGTTTGTTAATCTTTGTTAATCTTTCTGTTCTTAATCTTGATCTATTCGGGATTAACTGATGCGTGAGGATGGTTTGCGCATTTACTTCCAATTCTCTATTTAACCAGGTGATGTCACTATTTCCCCACTCTCTATCTCTCTCTCCGCAATGTTTTACAGGTTTACGGCAGCTCTAGAGTTTGCTTAAAACTACGCACGTTTTTACGCCACGTACTTTTTTATAAATCACAGTTTTTGCGCAAGATGTTGCGTGCGCACATTTCAGACCCGTTTTTGTGCGTACGCACGCTTTATAAATGAGGCCCCTGGCCGTTTGCATGAAACATAGCGTACGCAATGTTTTTGTGCGTACGCACCGTTCGTACATGAGGCCCCAGGACACTACTGAAACCTTATTGAGGGCCAAAGGTGCTGGCCAACATGGTACTGAACCAGCATGGTAGGTTTTTATTTTGTGATCATTGGAGGTATTTCAGTTCATTCAAATTAATTGCAATGGCACACTAATGTAAAGAGAAGATAGTTTTGAAAGTTGTTTCCTTAGGCAGTTCTTAGTTCTCTCATTTCGTGAAGGAGGGTGAGGGAGTGGGTAAAATAAAGAATAGAAAATATTGCAATGACTTTTTATTTATGATTGCCATGATTTGATATCGGAACAGTACAAAGCCTTTGGTTATTGCCCTGTGGCTTGTATCAAAGCAATCTAGGCTATCATGAAATGCATCGACAGTTGTTGGGATGAAATATTTCCTGCATTAAGTGTTATCTAATTTTATGCAACCCTATATTATTGTGTTGGTTTTCATGTAATTTAAATGATTATTTTTTGAGATAGAAGGATGCAGTTCGTGTATCATTTTGTAAGATAGTGAATATAAGAGTTTCTAGTTAGCCATGATATCTGTCTGTGATGGGGACCTGTCAGGTGGGGGGACCTGTCCCTTTTAGATATGATTACTTGTCAATAAATTCGGTCCAATAGAGGAATGCTTCACCGCACACATTTTTGTATTAATAACTCATTACTTCCTGTATGAATGCTATTTGTTTATTTTTCCAGGATCAGTATTAGCATTCATACAACTCGAGTAATTAATTTAAATAAAAATGAAAGGAATTTGAAGTACTCGTATTCTTTTGTAACCGTGTGCAAAATATAACGTTGTCGACTGACTAAATGGAATCCTAACCGGGGACAAGCTGTGCTTTTTCCTATGTAAGGTGATTGACAGTTTACAAACGTTGTTCTGTCCAATTACAGAGCAGTGTTACAGAAGTGGGTGGGCCACGAGCTTCGAAGTACCTTTTACTACCGGGTGAAGAGTTGTCCTCTGTGTGAAGCAACGTGAGTATTTATCAATTTAATGTTATATGGGATCAGCTATATGCATGTATTAACTTATTTATTAACTTATTTAGGAAGCACACGAAGACAAATTATTAAATGTTATTCTCTCATTTTAATGGCCATTGGCCACAAAGCAGTACGAGCGCTGCTCTAAACGGCTCATGTCATTTCAATGGCACACGCGTGTCTTCAGTTAGCTGGATACAGTCCTGTGAAGAACCTGCTGCTCGAATAATCTGACTATATCATTACTAATATCATTGTCGTGCAATGAGCTGAATAGTTTTCAGCTTTTTGTTACTTTTTCTTCCACCTTTTTATTTATTTGTCTTATTAATTCGATCCTGTCATTCAAGCTTTTCTTGCGTCTTTCATCTCAAGGAGGCTCCGCATTTTAAACTCTTCCTCCATCCTCTCACAGGATGGGTAGTGTGCTGGCTGCCAGTTCACCGAACCCGCCCACACCAATACCGGGCGGGTCGGGACTAGTGTCTGTGCCCCCTGGGTTCAGCATGCCTGCCGTCTCACCTATATCACCACCGAGCAGTGCTGCCTCTGGCCGACAGGGGGCAGAGCTGGCGCTCCCCAACCCAGGCAGCTTTGAGGAATGCCATCGCAAGTGCAAAGGTGAGCAGGACTGATCTCATTCCTTTGGTTTTCTTTTGAGATAATGATAAACTTTAATGATCCCACGAGTGGGACATTCAGTTCTCCCAGGACCCCGGTGTAAAGCACAGAGGTCCCAGAGTGGCCACACATCAAGAGAGCGCCGCCATTTACAGATTAGGGAGAAACATAGAGATAAACATCAGGAGGAGACAAAAAATATGACCACAGATTATTCTCGCGAACAGGACAACAGTATGTGTGCACGCAAAAAACCCCACTAGCACATACAAGCATTGATAATACAGACAGTAAGCAGATGCTCTGCACTCTACAGTAATAACCTGTAGGCCACCATTTCAAAAGGTCCACAGAGCTACTTAAAGCTGAATTTTGTTTGTTTTGGTTTTTTGTTTATATTTATTAATTAATATCAATATTACTATTGTGCATATGCACACACACTCTTGTGCACATGTACACATACAATGTGTCCAATTAATACTGTTTATTAAAGTCAAGTAACTTACTAATTTATTTCACCAGCATTTCCCACATTCTGATTAAATGTTTTTAAAGCAGTGCTAGCTAGCGAAAACCATTGGCTATTGAAAATGACCCCTGTATAGCAGTCTCCCAACAAATTCTACTCAGACATTAATGTGATTTTATAGGTCATATGCTGTCATACAAATACAAATTAGGAAAATAATCTTTGACACTTGGATTGCATTGTGTGGAATTATGAGATAATTTAAAACATCGAAAAGGGTGTTAGATCAGTCTACATATGAACTATAGGAACCTACAGGAAAACTCAAAAGTACTCAGTGCTGGGCTGAGGTATTTTTAAGGTATTTCTAAAGTATTTTTCAACGAAGTCAGTGCAGTTTTACAGCATTCACAGAGCTGCTTGCTTGTGTTCAAGTCTGGTATTATTTTCATCCCGACACAAAACAAACATTTATTATTAGCACATGTAAAATATTATCAATTGTCTGAATTTCAGAATTATTTGCACTTATTTGCAATGACATTCTGACCATTGAATTCATATATGTTTTTGTAACATTTATATTCAGTTTTTATGCTGTGTGGCAGGCTGCTAGTGCACTCAATCAGATATGCTCAGTGAAATACTCAAACTAATTGGGCAGTTTGCTTTTGTTTTACAGCAGCATTTATTTCTGTCCTTGTTGCTATTAATTTTATTGTATATTTAAGGTAATTTTCTAGTTTTATACAAACATACAAAATTGTAATTTTTGTAAAAATCTGTTTAATTTGAATGTAAAAAATAGCATATAATGATAATATAAAGGGTTATTTATTAATTAAATAGTTATTATATGGTCAGACATTTTGTTAGTCATGACACGAGGACCAGTACTGCTATATTAATTTCAATCTCATGTATGCATATTAAATGTATACTCTGTACCATTCTGTATCTTTTTGTTTCCTTAAAATAAACAAATGTATAAGGCTGTGAATCACAGTGTGTCAGTCGGTTGGATGCACATGTGCAGTTTTTATTCCATAAATTCTGGGCTATGTAGTTCTTATGGTTTATGGTCTTACATAGCTCACCTGTACTGTACAACAATCTGCTCACTGTACTTTACTGCTCCTAGTGTTCTACCATGTGCAATATTTAATCTACCATGTGCAATATTTAATCTACCATGTGCAATATTTAATCTACCATGTGTAATAACCATAACTGTTTACAACTACATACATTGCATATATATTTATACTTTTTATTTATTTCTCTTGTATACCTGTATCTTATATATGTGTATTTCCTGACACTATTCTCTGCTGCTGTAACAATGCAAATTTCCCTGCTGAGGGATTAATACAGGATTATCTTATCTTATCTTACGAATCTTTTGCCCCTCAGAGATTTTTCCCATGCAGACGGAGGGAGTTAGAATTACAGTCAACAAGGGCCTCAGCAACCACTTTCAGGTCTGTCTATTGCATTTTTGCTAATTGTCAGTAGGTCTATGTGTCTTTTACTTTAAAATGTAGCCTTGGACATATGTATGTATGAAAAATGCAGCCTTGGACATTTCAAAACACTGAGTCCTGGCCCTGATTGTAGTTACTGCACAGCAATGTGGTATAATGTTTTAGCAAAAACATGATGTTGTGGTCCAAGATTCCCCTTTATTTCTGGCCATTTTTAGTTATGAAGTAAGCCTCCTCAGTTTTTGCAGAACTAAAATTGTTTACCTAATATTTGCAGGTCAATCATACCATTATGCTTAGCACTCTGGGAGATTCCAATTACAGATTTGGTGCCACATATGTAGGCACCAAGCAGACAGGACCTGCAGAGGTATGTATGTGTATGTATGGAGGGGAGGGTGTTGGTTGGTCAGCTTCTTCTGCACTCTATAATCTGGCATTATATATGGTACCAACGTGCCTACTAAGACGCACAACCTTCAAATGGGAGAGTTCAATCATGGAAACACCATAATGTGCAATGTAAGGGTGCAGAACTAGAACTGGCAAACCTGTCCAATCCTGTTTCTTATTTTTATTCCCCTTGTTTTTGATTGTTTCTTTGCCCCTTTGAAGTGAAATGCAAGTAGTAGTAGTTGAAATCTACAAAATGTGAACTTGATATATCGTCATGGGTCAGTGATGGTTTGATATGCTGCCCTCATCTGCGGTGAGCCTTCTTGAAAAGGTTATAGGCGTCTGAGGTTGAGGTTATCTAGTCAACTTTGCGTCATTAAAGAACAGTGTCATTATCAGGTTACCAAGCTACAGTTCTCTGTAGACAAACCTTCCAGTCTGCATTGATATTAGAGGAGCAGAAAAGTTCAGTAACCTCACTTACATTTTGGGCATCAATTGCCTTGAAAGGGAGAAATGTAGGAATGCAACATGAAAATGTGTTAAAATGTAGGAATGTCATGCCCAAAGCAATATTCATGTAATGTTGGGTAGCTAACTACTGAGACATTGACATAATTGTATTTTATATGCTTGTTATTAAGAAAAAGGACCAAAACGAAATGAAATTACATTAAAATAACACTAAGGTAACACAAGTTTTACATCTTGATTAATCAAGATGCTTATGTTACATTTGTGGATTTCATTGGTTGCTCGTGTAGCCATCTTGCCAGTTATTCACAAGGCATTCTGGAAACTTTTACATGAAACTCCATTTGGAGGTGTGCCTCTGTTTTGGAGGGCCATGCCCTAACACTTACCTGCACCCTAACACTTACCTGCACCCTAACACCCTAACACTTACCTGTACCCTAACACTTACCTGTACCCTAACACTTACCTGCACCCTAACACCCTAACACTTACCTGCACCCTAACACCCTAACACTTACCTGCACCCTAACACCCTAAGACTTACCTGTACCCTAAGACTTACCGGTACCCTAACACTTACCTGCACCCTAACACCCTAAGACTTACCTGTACCCTAAGACTTACCTGTACCCTAACACTTACCTGCACCCTAACACCCTAACACTTACCTGTACCCTAACACTTACCTGTACCCTAACACCCTAACACTTACCTGTACCCTAACACCCTAACACTTACCTGTACCCTAACACTTACCTGTACCCTAACACCCTAACACTTACCTGTACCCTAACACCCTAACACTTACCTGTACCCTAACACCCTAACACTTACCTGCACCCTAACATTTGCCTGCACCCTTCTGCGTCAACTAGAGTCCAAAACGGGTAGGGCTAGAAAGGCCCAAGAATATTATCAAGGAGAAATCATAGATTTACAGGGAATATGTAGCAATTTTGAGTTTGTAAATAAGTCTTTCTTTATTAGTCCTTTCCAGTCATGGTTGGTGATATGGACAATACTGGGAGCCTCAACGCACAGATCATTCATCAAATAACTGAGCGAGTGCGCTCAAAACTGGCCTTCCAAGTAAGTGTGTGACAACATAAACACAACATAAACAGTCATCTTTTATTCACTTTTGACTTGTAGATCAATCATTTTGGCTCTTGATGAATGTGAAATTTTAACCCCCCCCCCAATTAGACACAGCAACAGAAGTTTGTGAACTGGCAAGGAGATGCTGAGTTTAGGGGGGAGGATTTTACAGCCACCGTAACTGTTGGCAACCCAGACATCATAATGGGATCTGGTAAACTTGTGCTGTGTTTGTTTTTAGTGTGGTTGTGTGTGCATGTAGGAAAGTGAGGGTGTGAGTGAGAGGCTTTGACTCTGCACGGATGATTGGGCTTCCTGTCTGTGGAATCTTCCATGTGTAGTTTACCTTTTACCTACCTAAATGATCAGAATATATAGAACGGAAAAATGTAACATCCATGTCAGTAAAAGATGAATATGATTGTTTTCTCTCCCTCTCCCCCACAGGCATTGTTGTAGCCCACTATCTCCAGTCTATTACTCCATCTTTGGCATTAGGAGGTGAGCTGGTGTGCCATCGCAGGCCAGGAGAGGAGGGCACAGTTATGTCTTTGGCAGGAAGATACACAGGTAAACCGAGACAAGTAATTACCTTAAAATACTTAATTCTTCAGTTCTGCTAGGCCTACCTCAGACTGAGTATCACTGTATGTTTATTTACTGTAACTTGGGGTCACATACAGTTTAATCACTGCAGAAAATAAATTATTTTTTCCCCTTTCATTCAGGCTCCAACTTTATTGCCACAGTGACGCTTGGTGGTGCTGGTGTGCACGCTTCATATTATCACAAAGCCAATGACCAGGTAAAGAACCTTCTGTGGTGGTTTTATCTGAGTTTTATCAATTGCTGTAGTGTGTTTTCAGCTTTCATTCACTATAAGTTGCTCTGCTGTGCTATAGTTGCAGGTTGGTGTAGAGTTTGAGGGCAGCGCCCGCATGCAGGACACCAGTGTAACATTTGGTTACCAGCTGGACTTCCCCAAAGCCAATTTACTCTTCAAAGGTTGGAGAAACATACTTGCAGACAAGCGCAGTAAACAAAAGAGATCTGTGGTGTTCTGTATGTTTTCATGGCATTCACTGTTCATTTTTTCTTTCTCTGCAGGTTCTATAGACAGTAACTGGGTAGTGGGAGCCTCTCTGGAGAAAAAGCTGCTCCCTCTGCCTCTGTCTCTCGCACTGTGCTCCTTCCTCAACCATCGCAAAAACAAGTTCCAGTGTGGATTTGGCGTCACCATTGGTTGAGCCCAGCAGTCTCAGTTTAGGGGCTGACAATTGCACACTCTCACCCTCGCCTATCAGAAGAGTAACGTGGGATCAATGAGCGTTATGTCACAGGACCTGTGCCACTAGCTACCCCACCACACACACACACACATATATACACCCTCCCCCCAAACACACATACCTCCCATATTCATCAGTCCCTGTCTAGCCAGAAATTGGTGCGTGGTTTAAAAAGCAGATATGCAATCGTTATTTGACCATATTCTTTTAACGTAAATCTTATTAAAGGTCCCTCATCAACAAAACATAAAATGTTAAAAAAACTACTTGTCTCATGGTAAAGTTTTGACAGCTTCATCTAAAAATGCGTTGAAGCCATGGTCTTGTCAGGAATGTATCCAGAAACAATGATTTGGGAGTCTACATAATCGGAGTGTATTTGTAAATGTTTTATTTTTGCTTTTTGATAGATTTTGATTTTCCCTTTTTTACTTGTAATCTTTCAGAAATGTTGATTTAAATTAAAGTTTTATTTCTTTCCTTGTTAGGTCATCTGTTTTCATTCAGTTTTTTCATGCATTTGTTTCTTTATATATATTTTTTCAAGTATAGAAACATTAAATGTATAACTTGTATCATAAAATATTGTTTCCTATATAAAATATGTAAGTGCCATTTATTCATCCTTATATGCTTGTGGGGTTTGCAGTGAGTGAATTTGAAAGTGAGTGGAAACCAGTTTGACAGTTAAATGAATTAAAAACATAAACACTCTGTGATGTATGTACTTATAAGTGAGAGGAAAACATCCATTACAGAGAAAACATAGAAACATACCTGTAAGTTCACTCCGCCTACACCAAATGGTAAAACACACCTGTAAGTTCACTCCGCCTACACCAAATGATCAAACATACCTGTAATTTCACTCTGCCTACACCAAATGATAAAACACACCTGTAAGTTCACTCCGCCTACACCAAATGATAAAACACACCTGTAAGTTCACTCCGCCTACACCAAATGATAAAACACACCTGTAAGTTCACTCCACCTACACCAAATGATAAAACACCTGTAAGTTCACTCCGCCTACACCAAATGATAAAACACACCTGTAAGTTCACTCCACCTACACCAAATGATAAAACACACACCTGTAATTTCACTCCGCCTACACCAAATGATAAAACACACCTGTAAGTTCACTCCACCTACACCAAATGATAAAACACACACCTGTAAGTGTACTCCACCTACACCAAATGATAAAACACCTGTAAGTTCACTCCACCTACACCAAATGATAAAACACACACCTGTAATTTCACTCCGCCTACACCAAATGATAAAACACACCTGTATGTTCACTCCGCCTACACCAAATGATAAAACACACCTGTAAGTTCACTCCGCCTACACCAAATGATAAAACACACCTGTAAGTTCACTCCGCCTACACCAAATGATAAAACACACCTGTAAGTTCACTCCGCCTACACCAAATGATAAAACACACCTGTAAGTTCACTCCACCTACACCAAATGATAAAACACACACCTGTAAGTGTACTCCACCTACACCAAATGATAAAACACACCTGTAAGTTCACTCCACCTACACCAAATGATAAAACACACACCTGTAATTTCACTCCGCCTACACCAAATGATAAAACACACCTGTAAGTTCACTCCACCTACACCAAATGATAAAACACACACCTGTAAGTGTACTCCGCCTACACCAAATGATAAAACACACCTGTAAGTTCACTCCGCCTACACCAAATGATAAAACACACCTGTAATTTCACTCCGCCTACACCAAATGATAAAACACACCTGTAAGTTCACTCCACCTACACCAAATGATAAAACACACCTGTAAGTTCACTCCGCCTACACCAAATGATAAAACACACCTGTAAGTTCACTCCACCTACACCAAATGATAAAACACACACCTGTAATTTCACTCCGCCTACACCAAATGATAAAACACACCTGTAAGTTCACTCCACCTACACCAAATGATAAAACACACACTTGTAAGTGTACTCCACCTACACCAAATGATAAAACACACCTGTAAGTTCACTCCACCTACACCAAATGATAACACACCTGTAATTTCACTCCGCCTACACCAAATGATAAAACACACCTGTAAGTGTACTCCACCTACACCAAATGATAAAACACACACCTGTAAGTGTACTCCACCTACACCAAATGATAAAACACACCTGTAAGTTCACTCCGCCTACACCAAATGATAAAACACACCTGTAAGTTCACTCCGCCTACACCAAATGATAAAACACACCTGTAAGTTCACTCCGCCTACACCAAATGATAAAACACACCTGTAAGTTCACTCCACCTACACCAAATGATAAAACACACACCTGTAAGTGTACTCCACCTACACCAAATGATAAAACACACCTGTAAGTTCACTCCACCTACACCAAATGATAAAACACACACCTGTAATTTCACTCCGCCTACACCAAATGATAAAACACACCTGTAAGTTCACTCCACCTACACCAAATGATAAAACATACACCTGTAAGTGTACTCCGCCTACACCAAATGATAAAACACACCTGTAAGTTCACTCCGCCTACACCAAATGATAAAACACACCTGTAAGTTCACTCCGCCTACACCAAATGATAAAACACACCTGTAAGTTCACTCCACCTACACCAAATGATAAAACACACACCTGTAAGTGTACTCCACCTACACCAAATGATAAAACACACCTGTAAGTTCACTCCGCCTACACCAAATGATAAAACACACACCTGTAATTTCACTCCGCCTACACCAAATGATAAAACACACCTGTAAGTTCACTCCGCCTACACCAAATGATAAAACACACCTGTAAGTTCACTCCGCCTACACCAAATGATAAAACACACCTGTAAGTTCACTCCACCTACACCAAATGATAAAACACACACCTGTAAGTGTACTCCACCTACACCAAATGATAAAACACACCTGTAATTTCACTCCGCCTACACCAAATGATAAAACACACCTGTAAGTTTACTCCGCCTACACCAAATGATAAAACACACCTGTAAGTTCACTCCGCCTACACCAAATGATAAAGCACACCTGTAAGTTTACTCCGCCTACACCAAATGATAAAACACACCTGTAAGTTCACTCCGCCTACACCAAATGATAAAACACACCTGTAAGTTCACTCCGCCTACACCAAATGATAAAACACACCTGTAAGTTCACTCCGCCTACACCAAATGATAAAACACACCTGTAAGTTCACTCTGCCTACACCAAATGATAAAACACACCTGTAAGTTCACTCCACCTACACCAAATGATAAAACACACACCTGTAAGTGTACTCCACCTACACCAAATGATAAAACACACCTGTAATTTCACTCCGCCTACACCAAATGATAAAACACACCTGTAATTTCACTCCGCCTACACCAAATGATAAAACACACCTGTAAGTTCACTCCGCCTACACCAAATGATAAAACACACCTGTAAGTTCACTCCGCCTACACCAAATGATAAAACACACCTGTAAGTTCACTCCGCCTACACCAAATGATAAAACACACCTGTAAGTTCACTCTGCCTACACCAAATGATAAAACACACCTGTAAGTTCACTCCGCCTACACCAAATGATAAAACACACCTGTAAGTTCACTCCGCCTACACCAAATGATAAAACACACCTGTAAGTTCACTCCGCCTACACCAAATGATAAAACACACCTGTAAGTTCACTCCGCCTACACCAAATGATAAAACACACCTGTAAGTTCACTCCGCCTACACCAAATGATGCAGAATACTTCCTGGAGATAATAAGACTCCTATATCCAACTATGTTGACTATATATGGTGTGGACTGTTCATAAGATGGACCATTGAAAGAGGCTGGGTTCTTCCATCGTGGTCCTTCCAAGGTTTCTTCCTTAATATGCCCTGAGGCTTTTCCCTGACCACTGACTTACTCATTAAGGATCTGGACCCAAGACCTGCATGAAGCTGGCCCCCCCTCAAACCCAAAATGCTGAAATAACACTGCAGTTCGTTTGTGCTGGGTTTGTGCCCGTTTGTGCTGTAAATATTTTCGTTTGTGCTATTAAGGCTTTTGAGTAATTAAAAAAATACATTTTCTGAGCTGTGACGTCACGCAGGCCCCTTCCACATCCAAATTTGTCCAAAGTAGTCTCAGTCGAATGTACGGCGTTTGTGCTCGTTTGTGCCGTCAAAATTAACGCTTCAATCACTTGCTTTGTAAAGTTACAATCGTTTTATTTTTCACACGCGTGATGTCAACAGCCCCCCCCCCCCCCCCCCACGTTCAAATCACTCCAAACTCGTTCGTTTGTGCTACGTACTTGCTTTCTTGTCCCATTCAGTATCTCTGATATTCAGCAATATGTCTTCAGTTGGTAATGTTGCTTTGGCAACATAAACCCTGAATGCAGGTCCTGTGACATAACGCTCATTGATCCCACGTTTAATGGCCTTTGCCTGGCCTTGCCACATCATATTGGCATGGCAACCTACATAGATAACCTACTGTACAATATTGCTGTTGTTCAAAATGTTATCATAATAATGTAACCATATCTTGAATGACGTATTTCTCAGCAAGTAAGTCTAAGAATACTTACCAGTAAAAACAGCAAAAGCAAGAATGATAAAGCCCTTCATATTTGTATGTCTTTGGAATTTTACAAAAGCAAGAGCAGAATATTAAGCATATTAACATTATTATTACAATATTATATGTTGCACATATTTTTATACACTTACATGAGATTCTATATATTTACACTACAATTTAATAACTGGATCCATCACATTTTTCCCACCAGATTTTGTCAGTTTCCAACTGTATGTTTCTTAGTTACCTTGTGTCTCAGTGACAGTATGTTTGTAGCTTGTTTCAGCACTTTATATGTCTAGATTAGAGAGCAGTGATGGAGGAGGCGGAGTCCAAGAGCTCAATGTCATGCTGTCACCACTAATCTTGCTGTCTGTCATGCCACATCATACTGTCCTAGTTAGTTAAACCAAATGGGGACACTTGCACACTCAGCCTCTAAAATACCTGAGCATAAAATAGAACCATTCTCACATGTCTTCACATCAATCCAGTGAATGTGCTGGATATAGTTTTCATTTGGGTAGTATATGCTTTTATCAATATGTAAATATTAAAATTAATTGCTTTCACAATAGATATAGGAAAATTTAAAATAATAAATATGATAAGTATGGTAACAAGAAAAATATAATTACATTCATTCAAATTTCACTCGTTACGGAAGAGCTCCGGACCCCTCCCTGTGGGCGTGTGTCTACGTCGTCTGCGTCTAGCCGGCTGCGTCAGTGGATTCTCGTGGGTGTGGTTGTGTCTGCGTGTATTCATTGGTCTCACCTGTGGATTGTCTCGTAATCACTCGGGGCTCATGTTGTTCGTCTATTTAATGTGCGTTCGCGCAGTGTCCCGTGCTCGTCTTTGTCCGTGTGATATAGTTTCTGGTGTTTATATGTTATTAAAGTGTACGTTGTTTAAAGCAAAACCGGATTCGTGCCTCGTCCGTTTCTGCTGCGCCTGAACGTCACACTCCTGCAGTGTTATACTTATTAACCTGGGATCTAGGCGATTTAACGTTCAAGCTATGTGTGTAACTGTGTGTCTCTGTTCAATAAAAAGCAGTTGTCTGAGTGGATCCCGGTAGAGAGTACGCTGTGTGTGATTGGCTGCCTCTTCTCGCTGGTGTGTGATCGGTCGAATCACACAAGAAAGAAGAATTGTACCTGTGTTAAAATTGTAAAGCGACCTTGGGTATCTTGAAAGGCGCTATATAAATTGAACATTCATTCATTCATTCACAGTACATTGCAAAATATGAATGAGCTGCCAAGTCAAGAGCTGATGTATAGTACTAATTATTAAATCTAAAATTTATTAAATTTATTAAATCTAAAAAGATTTTTCTTTCACAGGTCTAGAGAAAGCAATTCAAGGTTGTTACATGTGAGACCTATATAAGAATACATATGACTGATAAAATGAGGCCTAATTACAAAGTACTCCACACAGCTTGAGAAATACTGGTCAGACTAAGACCAGGACTTCCAGTAGCCATTGTGCTAAGTGCTAAGGTTATTCTCCAATTATATGTTAATTCCCTGCTAATACAATGAGATCAGTACCTCAGTGGAATTTCATGTGCGATCCAGGTTATAGGCTCATCTTATGACCAGGTTATAAGTCAACTTGTGTAGGGATCTGTCTGTGAACCCAAACCAAATTGTATATTTCCTATAAGTGTTTCCTCATAGTAGAACACCTAATAAACACTCTGGTTTTCTTAAAATTATTTATATTATTGGGAAAAATGTAAAAATATTTGTATAAACTGGAATAAAATTCAAGTGTTTTTGATGTTTTTACTTTATTAAAATGGAAATTTAAAAATCAGCAGTTTGAACCAGTACTGTTCTGTAATGCTAACAGCCTAAAATATACATAACTCCATGAAGAACTGCTAAACATTTTACTTACTAATTTGAGATAAAGAACATATTTAACTGTTTTTATAAGTAGCAGTAGAAAACTGAATTCACAGCTTATTCATGGGTTAGAGTTCAGCTCAGAGTATTCATGGGTTAGAGTTCAGCTCAGAGTATTCATGGGTTAGAGTTCAGCTTGGTGCACTTTAGTTGGACAAGTAGTTGTGATGTGGCAAAAGTAACAGTGCAGTTAGTAGTGACAGCAAGACATCTAAATTTTGGACTTTGTCTCCTTCACAGCCCTCCAGTCTATATATAAAGAGAGAGACTTGATTCCTTCTGACACACGACTCACCTATGAATAGAGATAACACACACCTGAAGTAAGAAAAGAGATACTTGGGTAATTCTGACAAAAGACATGTAATATCATTTTGAATACTGGGATAGTTTATGCAAACAAGCTCAATTTAACACAGTACTGCTTTTCTGTTTTCTTTCCCAGAGATCTTTAGATGTCTGAAGAGATGAAGGCCCTGATGATTCTTGTGATTGCTGTTTTTTCTGGTGAGCATGATTAAATACTTTACTGCATTGTTTTAAATAAGAATACTAGCATCAATAACAACAATACATTTTTTTTTTCATTGCAAAAGGTTGCCATGCCAATTTGATGTGGCAGAACCAGCCCAAGACCAGTATGGAAATGATGAAAGATGCATTCTGGGATTATGTTGGCAAGGCAACTCTAACAACGGAAGACACAGTGCAGAAGATTAGAGAGTCTGAAATAGGACAAGAAGTCAAGTGAGTGATTATATATACATTAGAGGCAGTCATGGCCTGGTGGTAGGGAACTGGTCTTGTGACCGGAGGGTCGTGGGTTCGATTCCCAGACCTTAGACTATGACTGAGATGCCCTTGAGCAAGGCACCTAACCCCAACTGCTTCCCTAATTGACAAAAAATATGGCATATCATGGGTTAACCAAAACCAAAATCCATACATGAACCAAATTAAATACATGAATTAGCACCTTTGCCTTCAATTATTGTAGCTGTCATTCACATTAAGGATATAAGTTTCTTTTTTTGTTCAGTGATAGGATTTCCAAGAGTACAGACGCCATCAGTAAATTCGTAGTGGCCGTGCATAGTCAGGTGACTCCTCTGACGCAGGAGCTGCTGGAGAAGCTTTCCCAGGAGGCTGAGCACCTGAAGGTCCGTGTGCAGCAGGACCTGAGCTCTGTGAAGTCCCAGCTGCAGCCTTACGTCCACCAACTGATGGGTGATATTCAGCAGCAGGTGGAGCAGCTAAAGGAGGATCTGACTCCCTACACGGACACTCTTAACACAGAGACTCTGAGGTCCATGGTGCTCCAGAAGAGTGAGGAGATGCGTGGGAGTGTGGAGAGGAGCATGCAGGAACTCCACACCCAGTTGGGACCCCAGACTGAGGAGCTGAAACAGAAACTTGAACAGCATCTCCAGGACTTCCAAAGTCAGATGGCTCCATTGGCCCAGAACCTCCACACCCAGCTGTCCCAGAACAGCCAGGAGATTCAACAGAAACTGGACCTCTACGCTCAGGACCTGAAGGCCCAGCTGGCTGCTCTCTGGGATTCTTTTGAAAAGAGCAGACAATAAAAAGACACTTTCCCTGAGTAGACTGTCATATTTAATTTATTATAAATAAAAATATTATATTATATAACTGATATTGTGGTTGTCTTGCAATTATTTGATATTTGTTTAAAAAATACAATAATAATAATAAAATACCCCCTTCAAAATTCTGTATTCTTAGAAATATTTGGTATTATTTTGTAAAAACATAAAATGCTATTTAAAGTCACACCTCAAGAGCATGGAGGAAGACTCACTCATGCACTAAACCTCTAATAACTCATATTTATATCCAGCCAATAAGGTTGCACCATCAAAGTAGATTCTGCTGTTCCAAAGGAAAATATAACTTAAATTTTATTCAGATATAATCTCACAGTGGTTAAAATGTCTGCAAATACATGGAAGGCAAGACTTATATCCAACAGCTTGTTTAATTACTGCCATTAAGCTTGATTTGTGTCAGATCCAGGCTGTGACAGCTAGATGATTATCCTATTAAAGGTTAGCAAAATTATTTATTATGTTTAGATGTATCATCAGATACAGAAACATCAGTTGTTCTTCAGTTATGTTCTTCAGTTACATCAGTTATGATTTTGTCATAACTAATCTTCATTATGTGGTTAGAACGAAGTCTCATACATTTGGCACATCAGTTAGGCAAACTAAATGGATCTGCTTACAAATACTAAGAAGGTCTTTAGACTAAAGCTCCTACAATCAATGTTACAAGGTAGCTATTGTGATTTAAAAATAGATTATCCATAGTGTTCTTAAATTATTTGCTTACGTCAGTTCTAACTCAAGTAAATGATTGTTGTGGTCTTTTATAGATTAGGTTTTTGGATAAGGGATATTTGACCTAAACCAGACCTAACATCAAAACCAATGCTCCAAAAAAGTGGATCTATGACTTAATTCATGACTATGACATCAGTTGTAAAGAACCACTCCATTACATTAGATTTTTACATTACTCAGATTGTTAGGGTAAATAGAGGTTTGTGGAATGAAATTATGAGATGAACATCTCTCTTGTACTCATACCTATTCCTAAAATTGATTTTAATGACTTCTATCTAACTTGAAAAACAACAAATATGTATTAATAGAGTAATTTAAATAAAGACCTAGTATATTTATTGTAATCAGGAACATACTCTGACTATTACTATTACAAATAGCAGTTTGTTGCACATAAACAAACTGAAACTATGTTGCTATTTATTTCATACATAATTACAATACATTTTATTTCCAGTAAGAGCCAAATGAATACATCTTTTGAGTTACAAACCTTTCTTAAATACCATTTCAATATTGGTACATAGGTCAAAATGATGTTATCACTCACATTGTTACGTAAAATGTGTGCAGATTTGACATGCACAAAGTTAAAGGTACTTCAACCCCAGTACGTTGATAGAAATGTGCTGACATCGTAGCATGATTAAGAAGACAACTGAGTCCTTTACAAACACATTTACCACTGTCCACAACTTTTTAACTTAATGTTCCACTTCTGTTAAATGAATTTAAAATAAATGAATTAGGAATTTGTATTAGTTAAACCTAAGTTTAATTAAACAAGGAAAATAATATAAATCATAATATGTAAAAACTAATAATGTAATATAAAAATGTAATGTACTTTTGGAACTGTGTTGCAACGTGGAATGAAATACAGCAATAAAAGTATCTAGTAGTGAGAACTTCGGACGGGAGCTGCCACTTCAACTCTTTATGATGATTAACTGGATCATCTGACTAGATCCATGTCATATAAATACCAGCCATTTGCAAAAGCCTACTGCAGTCATCCAAGCCACAGCCAAGTGAGGTGAGGCATTATCAATTTGGGTTCTAGATATCATGTCACGTTTGGATTGTACATCTATGAGAAATCTCTGCTGACTTTCACAAAATCAAGAGTTGTATTTTCTGCAGGTACAATGAAGATTTGTACTGTAATACTTGCCTTTTTGGTCATCTCAGGTGAGATTTTTTGTATTATAAATTTATCATTTCAATTATGTGAAGGTACTTATATATGTTATTAATGGGCAACAAAGACTCCCTGGCTTATACACAATATAGGGAATTCACTTGTGTATAAGCAAGGGAGCCTTTGTTGTTGTGATAAGGGACCTCTAACTGTTTGGGGCACCTCTTTTTGGCTATTTTGGTTATTACTGACAATTTTTAGATACACTGTAGATTTTTTAAATCTTTCCATTTAAAGTAAATGTAAATGTGGCATATTTGTCAATTGTGATTTTTTTCACCGCAATCAAAATTTGTCCTCCACTTTTTACCCATCTGTGCAGTTAGAACATACACACACACACACACACACACACACACACACACACACTGGTGATTACTAGGGGGCTGTGGATCACACGTGCCCAGAGCGGTGGGCAGCCCTAGCCCGGCGCTCGGGGAGCAGTTGGGGTTAGATGCCTTGCTCAAGGGCACCTCAGTCATGGCCTCAGGCCTGGAAATCGAACCCACAACTGGTCACAAGACCAGTTCCCTTCCACCAGACCGTGACTGCCCCATATGTATGTAGTACACCTGTTATTTACTAGCTAAAATAACTTTGCTTTCTTTACAGGCTGTCAGGGACGCTTCCTGTTTCAGGATGAACCCAAAGCTCGCTGGGAGGAAATGGTGGATCAGTTCTGGCAGTATATGGACGACCTGAGCTTCAAGACAGAGGAGATGAAAGAAAGCATCAGGACGTCCACGCTGGGCAGAGAGCTGGAGTGAGTATGGCAATATTTACAGAAACTTTAAAGTAGGAATCCATTTTTTATTTTCATTTCACACAACAACTCAATACCAACTGTGGACTTCAAAGAACTGAAAATGATCAAGAATGTGCCCTCTATCCCAAAGATGTGTCCTCAAGTTACTGTCTGCAACTTAAAACAAATCCTTTATTTCAATTCTCCAGCACGCTGATTAGTGACACCATGTCAGAGCTGCAGATATACTGCGATGATGTGCAGACCAAGCTGGCTCCCTACGCCCAGGACACCACTCAGAGAGTGCATGAGGACTTACAGCTGCTGATCAATAAGCTCCGCATGCACATGGAGGAGGGAAAGGAGCGTCTCACTGAATACAGCCAGGAGCTGCAGACCATGGTGGAGCAGAACGCAGACGAAGTTAGAAACAAGGCTGTCGCTTATGTCCGCAAACTAAGGAAGCGCCTGAACAAGGACACCCAGGAGATCAACAAGTGAGTTCAGTAAATAAACCTCACTTTACAGGTGAAATAGATTGTATAGGACAATGCATTTAAGGCAGTAAGTTTACTGTTAATTTATGATGTGCTCTTTGTAATAGACCTTTTTTCACAAGAGCCAAAGATAGGGTTAAAATAATTTATTAATCACAAACTTCACATATAGATAAAGATTTTTTAATCCATCTTTTACATGTCTGGAAGGTATCCAGTATCCAGACAGATTGCTTACAGTTTATAGAAACAAAAAAAAAACTTTTTATTTACATGTGTGGATGTAACTGAAATATTGGCATGCTGAATTTATTCTAAACAAATTCTGTCAACTTCTGAACTGCCCCTAAGGAAAGTGGCCACTTACCTTGAGGAAGTGCAGAATCGTGCAGCTGAGCGTGTGGAGAATTTGAGGGATCGCATCGTTCCCTACTTTGACACAATACAGCAAAATGCAGAAGACAAGTTCACTGCCATCCGTGAGATGCTGAAGGCCCAAACCGAAGATGTCAGGAAGAATCTGGAATTTCACTTGGAGGGTCTTCGGGAGAAGGCAGAGAAGACAAAAGCACATGTGCACGCTACACTCCAGGACAGAGTGGAGGAGCTACAGAACTGGTTCCAACAATTTACCACCCAAATTGAGGAGAAGCTGCAGACCATGATGGAGACATTTAACCCCAGCGCCTAACTGACTAAATGGAAACATGGACAGATAAATAAAAAATGTATGCTCAGTATAAAAATAAATAAAATAAAGCAACATGTAAAGAACTGAAAATCATAGCTAGGAATGCATTTCATCACATCAGCTAATTTTCTGTCACACATTCTGAAGTAGATATACACACAAGCATACACACACAAACATATACACACAAACATATACACACAAACATTTACACACAAACATACACACACAAACATTTACACACAAACATACACACACAAACATATACACACAAACATATACACACAAACATACACACACAAACATTTACACACATTTACACACAAACATATACACACATTTTTAGTAATGTGAAACATGCACAGCAGTTTGACCTGATGTGACTGCAGTGTCAGTCATTTTTTATATATAAATATTAACATTAATTAACATAATATATAAATTAAATATAAATAAACAGGTGGGCATATATATATATATATATATATATATATATATATATATATATATATATATATATATATATATATATATATATATTATATATATATATTTACATACATACATACACACACACTGCATACACTGCTCAAAAAAATAAAGGGAACACTTAAACAACACAATGTAACTCCAAGTCATCCACACTTCGTGTTCAGATAGGAAGCAACACTGATTGTGAATCAATTTCAACTGCTCTTGTGCAAATGGAACAGACAACAGGTAGAAATGAGAGATTTTCAACTGATTTCAAAGATTTTTATTAATTGAGATCTAGAATGTGTTATTTTAGTGTTCCCTTTATTTTTTTTAGCAGTATATATATACATATATATAGGCATCAAAACTATGAATTAATACATGTGGAGTTATATACTTAACAAAAAAAGGTGAAATAACTGAAAACATGCTTTCTATTCTAGTTTCTTCAAAACAGCCACCCTTTGATCTCAGGGGATTTATTATATATATATATATATATATGTGTCAGAATCAGAATCAGAAATACTTTATTAATCCCCTGGGGGAAATTGCAATTGTTAAATTGCAATTACAATTGTCATATATATATAATTATATAATCTCATATATATATATATATATATATATATATATATATATATATATATATATATATATATATATATATATATATATAATCTCATATATATATATATATATATATATATATATATATATATATATATATATATATATATATATATATATATATATATATATATGAGATTATATATGACACCCGCTAGGGTTGTGGATGACCTAAAGTAAACCCCATTTGTAACTCAGGCTGTATCGTAGCTTCCGGTCTTTGCGGATGTTGTGTTTGGATACAACAGCCGTGGAAAATACAGCGCCACGGGGTAATACATGTTTATATCACGCAATATAAGACAGGAGCCCATATCGCGTCGGAGAGCTCGTTAACAAGTTGCATTTTGGACATCGATGAAATGATCCCTCGTAAACCAAGAAGTGACCAGGCCAGCTGCAGCGGTGAGTGTGCGGGGTGAGGGACACGGTGGGCAGTGTGGACCTGACCCTGCTAGCGTCTACTCGGACAAACTTCGTTGTTTTCATTTTAACGAGGTCGTTCAAAACATGTTGAGCCGAAATGGCGAACCAGACCACAGCGGGCCTGCTCTCCACCATCCGTGTGGTTTAGTACAATATGTCCTTCACGTTGTGTGGACAAGGTAGAATGCTCTTTGAGAATAAGAAAAGTGGCTAGCTGTGAGCTACCCTAACCCCTAACTCTAGCCGTGAGCTACCCTAACCCCTAACCCTAGCTGTGAGTTACCCTAGCCCTAGCCATGAGCTACCCTAGCCCTAGCCATGAGCTCCCCTAACCCCTAGCCGTGAGCTCCCCTAACCCCTAGCCGTGAGCTACCCTAACTCCTAACCCTAGCCATGAGCTACCAAGCCGTGAGCTACCCTAACCCTAGCCGTGAGCTACCCTAACCGTGAGCTACCCTAACCCTTAACCGTGAGCTACCCCAACCCTAGCCGTGAGCTACCCCAACCCTAGCCGTGAGCTACCCCAACCCCTAGCCGTGAGCTACCCCAACCCCTAGCCGTGAGCTACCCCAACCCCTAGCCGTGAGCTACCCCAACCCCTAGCCGTGAGCTACCCCAACCCTTAGCCGTGAGCTACCCTAACCCTAGCCGTGAGCTACCCTAACCCTAGCCGTGAGCTACCCTAACCCTAGCCGTGAGCTACCCTAACCCTAGCCTTGAGCTACCCTAACCCTAGCCTTGAGCTACCCTAACCCTAGCCGTGAGCTACCCTAACCCTAGCCTTGAGCTAGCCTAACCCCTAACCCTAGCCGTGAGCTAGCCTAACCCCTAACCCTAGCTGTGAGCTACCCTAACCCCTAACCCTAGCCGTGAGCTACCCTAACCCTGAGCTACCCTAACCCTAGCCTTGAGCTACCCTAACCCCAACCCTTAGCCGTGAGCTACCCTAACCCCTAACCCTAGCCGTGAGCTACCCTAACCCTAGCCGTGAGCTACCCTAACCCTAGCCTTGAGCTACCCTAACCCTAGCCATGAGCTACCCTAACCCTAGCCGTGAGCTACCCTAACCCTAGCCTTGAGCTAGCCTAACCCCTAACCCTAGCCTTGAGCTAGCCTAACCCCTAACCCTAGCCGTGAGCTACCCTAACCCCTAACCCTAGCCGTGAGCTACCCTAACCCTAGCCGTGAGCTACCCTAACCCTAGCCTTGAGCTACCCTAACCCTAGCCGTGAGCTAGCCTAACCCCTAACCCTAGCCGTGAGCTACCCTAACCCCTAACCCTAGCCGTGAGCTACCCTAACCCTAGCTGTGAGCTACCCTAACCCCTAACCCTAGCTGTGAGCTACCCTAACCCCTAACCCTAGCTGTGAGCTACCCTAACCCCTAACCCTAGCCGTGAGCTACCATAACCATGTTCGCTGAGGTAACTTTGGTATGTGGCCAATAGTTTGCTGGCGTGTGAAAGAAAAGTAGCTGTTGCCAATACAGTTGACTGGTAGTTAATATGTTACACTATCCGTAAACACCTAGTTCTTGGGGAAAAAAATCCTCACTTTATCTCAGATATCTAGTTAGCTCGTTTTTATGGCACTTTTTAATCTAGCTAGATCATTCGTATAAGCTAAGCTAGTGGTTTAAGCTAGCTACAGGTTTCACGGTATTGAACGTGGAGTAGATTTAGCTCGGTACCCCGTTGTGGCTATTTGAATATTTTTTTACTGTTCGGTTAAAGCATTTTTAGCAAGTTACCTAGCTAGCGAATTAAATAAGGCGTTGTGATTTTAATATCTGCTGTCTATCTTGTTTGAACATTTAACTATCTCACAGTCTTAGACTGTGTAAATGAATACCGATACCAGTCTTCGTTGCACGAGTAGCTGCTGTGGCGCTGGTTTAAATGCAGCGAGTTTCAGCCCAACTGCAGCAGGAGCGGCTGGTGTGCATGGAGAGTCTGTAATGGTCCAGGACATTTCTTATATAAATTCACCCAAAGGGTGTCAAATTCGGGTCTTGGACAGGCTAGGCGCTGCAGAGGTTAGTTGCCAACCTGCCTATCTTACTTCATCCCTTAAAAGACTGAGTTTGATCTTGTGTTGGCTAAATCAGGAGTCAGCAGTGGCCTCTTCAAGACTGCCCTGCGACACCCTTGATTCACCATGATGTCCAGCTTTGAGATTCACACAGTCAATACTATCTGTCACTTGGTCAGTGAGGTCTGGCATTAGTTTCACATGTGAAAACATGTAACATGGAATATTAGAAATAACTCGTATTAGATACCAATTCATAATTAAAAAATGAAGTTTTTTCCTGATTGTGGTTCCTTGCAGTTAGGTCAGTGATGAACTACACCCAGGAGACCACCTTCAGTACTAGCCAGTAGATAGGCTACCTTTACTCCTAAAGTGCTCTATTTATTTAATTTTACAGCGCTTTTACATTTAAAACCAACACAACAGATGGCAAGTCTAGTCAACATTTAATCTATAGTAGTTTATATGCAAATAAATGTTAGGTTAGGTAAATGTTAAAGATAATCTACATGCTAAATGTAGGTGCTATCAAATAAGGCACTGAAGGGACATGTATTTTAAAAATTACCAAAATTGCAAGTGTAATCATCTTTCACTTGGGAATGTTTGCCCTTTTTGACAGCTTTCTTTTTCATTAGTTCAGTGATCCTGATTGTGTGTACTATGGCTACTTTTGATTTGTGTGTGAAACATTAATATATTTGAATCTAGGGGGTTACATTAATCTGCACTCATTCTTCTTAGTAATGGCAAATCTCAGCACAAAAATTGTTTTTGTGGTCTTGGACTTTTTTACCCTTTTGTGCTTTCAGCAAGTACAAGGCCCAACCATTTCTTCTTTAATATAACCCAACATCAACATCACTTTATAAGGATATATGGAGTTGCCTCTCCCTCTAGTGGCAAATGTGTGTATGAATAAAGCTGCTGGTCATTTAATGACAGAATGATTACCTCATCAGGTTTATTGAAAAAGATGTCAGTTTCCACTCTTCTGTGGTATTGTGGCAGTTATGAGTGCGTTATGAGTCAGTTCTTATAAATGAACTTGTGCTCTACACTATTTGTTTCTCTGCTGACACTTTGTAAATTACTTGGAGTTAATTTATACAGTGATTTGTGTATTAGCAATCAAAATACAACGTATGTGTATTCATTAGTAAAATTAATAAGTAAAGCTTAATGAAGATTTTACATCTGCGGTCTCTTGTGTGTTTCAGTGTGTAGGTTTGCATCTTGTGCAGTTTTAACATATTTTTTCTTTTTTTTTATCAGCAGATGGAAATTAAAAGTTAAGGCCTACTATCCAGATTCATAAAAGTATGGATGGCAAGTTCCCTCCATGGAATACCCAGGGC
The DNA here is from genome assembly GCF_052324685.1 of Brachyhypopomus gauderio. Classification (NCBI taxonomy): domain Eukaryota; kingdom Metazoa; phylum Chordata; class Actinopteri; order Gymnotiformes; family Hypopomidae; genus Brachyhypopomus; species Brachyhypopomus gauderio. The sequence continues at coordinate 533,766 of NC_135216.1, read as the reverse complement.
AGACATGGTGAAGAAACAGCCTATAATGTGTCACACGAATGCCAAGGATTGGATAATACTTCATCCCATTATGGAGAAGTAACAGCAGATGGGGACTATGGGGAAAGCCTATTTCTCCATACCATGTGGCCACAAAGACCTCCAGACAAGGTATATGAATTATTTAATTTATGGAAAACATAGAGCCTGAGGCAGAATAGAATCTTTCTTGTAAAACTAAGTATTGTTTGTTGTGTCTAGGAGACTGAATTGATGAGAGGCGTCCTGTCTGTAGAACCTTCCTACACACACAGTGCTTCCAAGACTCTTTCTCCTGATTGCCAGGGAATTCCTTCTGGAACAGCAGCTGATTCCGGGAAATATTTGTATTTCCCAATTAATCAGTGTCCCGTTAGGTTCAACAGTGGAGATGTGACGGAGAGTTATGGAGAAACTACAGCAGCAGAGACAAGAGAGGAATATAGCTTCATCAACAACAATGTACCTGCTGGAATCAGTGATGTACATGCATCAGCTCATGAAGAGGTAAATCATTATTATAGATTATTCCTAATTGAAAAGTAGCTTTCTTTAAATGCCAGAATGTGCTGTTTTTTTATTTCACAGAAACAGGATCTGGAAAGAGGCGACTCGTCTAACTGGACATCTGTAATCAAAGAAGCTTTAGAAATGAGCAATGGTATGGAATTGGAACAAGATCTATCAGTGGACATGTGTAGAACTGCAGTAGTTTATGAGGAACCTGAGACAAGAGTACTGGACCCAGTGAAGCAGCACTTTCGTCCTGTAGATTACTTGTCCACTGTGCAAGAGAGAGAGAGGATAAAAGAAGACAAAGACGGCACAAATATGTTGTCTATTGAGTCCAAACACATCCATCAAACGGTAGGTTTTGTCTTGCTAAACATTTTTAAAAATACAAATAAATACTTGATTCTGTTATAACAAATTATTCATTTTCACTTGCAGCAAATCATCCAGGAGCTGTACTCTTCCACCGATGAAGAGTCTGTGAGCTACAAGATTCATAGAGGGACTGAATGTAGCACACTGGGATCCCATAATGCCACTGAGGTTTGCTCTCTTGAACAGCACGCAGACACAGAGCAGACATTCGTTTCTGATCTTTCTAAGAAACCATGTGTGTCAGATGAGTTAGGTCTGATGAAATTTAACATGGATGAGCAGACTAAAAATCTACAAGAACTTGCATCCAAGGTTCCTTCACTCCAATCAGATAGCGGGAATGAAGATGGCACTTTTCCGTCAGCTGCTATACTACTGGGACTGACTCCTGAACATGACTCTTACAACACAGGACAGGCTCAGGCTTGCAATGATGTTTGCCTTGGAAAGTGTGTAGACAGCCAAACTAAGTTCACTGAAGAGTATTTCTCTAAAAATGACAATGCTACAGGACCTACAAGTTTTAACATACCTGGTAATAAATTAAATGTTCAAGTTACCCAAATAAAAAAACTTGAATGTGATGACCAGAACCTAAGGCATAATGTTGATCAAATTGGTCAACTTGGAAATACTTGGTCAAAAACTAATATAAATCTCAACAAGACAGAATTGCAAAATGAGAAGCCAGCTGTGTCTGTCAGTGGATTGACACTAGTGGAAGAAAACTGGTGCTCAAACGAAACTGATGAAATGGGCATAAGCAAAGACCAACACTGTCCATCACAAAGTAATGTTCAAACTGAGAAAGCAAATGCACTTCAAACATGTGTCATCAACAGTAATTCGGCTGAACCAAGTCGTGCATGTTCATCTACCTCTGTCAGTAAACTTGAGGACCTTGTACACAACCTATACAAGATGATTCCTCCTACCTCCACACTCGCATCTACAGAGCACCATCAAACTCGAAGAAACAGTACAAATGACATTGCAATTGAGAATGAAGCATCTAATCTGCCTCTTGGACAAGAGATATGCCCAAATAACCCGTCAAATGCTGAATGCATACTAGCACAAGAAGCAGCATCTTCCACCGACACCCTCTCAGCTGATCGACGATTTCAGTTGGTGGCAAAAAAAAATAAGGCAGTCAAAAAGAAAGCTGGTTTATATGGTTACAGTAAAAAAACAGATATCCGCTTTAGTCCACAGCAGCTTCACAACATGGAACATCAGGAGGCTTCTGTGCCCTCTCTCTTAACAGCGGATTTGAACCACTCTGATGAAGCATCACCCACACAGGAAGCTGGGAATACTGCAGCGTTATCTTTAAGCACACTAAATAAACATGACTGTGACACAAGAAAAAATACAAGACATTCAGAACAAATATCCAAGACGCGTAGATCTACAAGAAAAACAGTGGTCCCAGTGATCTCAGTGGTCCCAGGCAACATACTAGAACTTGTGGAACCATGTGCTTATCCAGTTCCAGTTGTCTCTGAAAACGTCCTTTTGAGTCAAAACCCACAAAATGCTCAGAAAAGGCAGAAATTGCCAAGAAAAAGAAAAATGTTGGGGAGTGAGACCTTAAGTGAACACGGCCAAAAAATAGATGAACAGACTTCTGTCTCTCAGGCAATGAACTGTGACGGCACTGAAATGCAGGTCACCCATAAAAGTAGCAGTAATCTCCATTCTAATGGAAACCTCAAGATCTTGCCAATAAAAAAGCAAGATGAGACTGAATATAAGAGAGTCATTACTGATGTTCCGCAGGCCACAAAGAGAAAGCAAATGAAACCAAAGAAAATGAAAATACCGCCAGAGGAAAACAATAAAATCCTGGAAACTTCTTGCAGTTCTTCAATTGGAAGTTGTGAGTCACCAAACAAAAAAATACACCTTCAAGATGAGACATTGTTTAGCTCATCTAAGAAGATGGAGGTCCTGAATGTAAACCAGAGTGATTCTGTGGCTTTTTTAAAAGAAGAATTGATTAATACAGAGGAAAATAAAGAAATTCAGAGTGAGATCAATAGTGAAATTCTTCTAGATAATGCTGTTCCTGTTGGTGAGGATAAGAAAATCTTACAGACTAAGAAGCAACGAAACAAGAGGGCACTGAAAATTGATGATTTAACTACCTTTAATCAGAGTCATTCTCCATGTGAAGATTCATCATTGCATATGGACAGTACTTCAGTAATGGAGAGTAATAGAAGCACCATCACTAAAAAGACACAAAAAAGAACAAAATGTGCCAAAAAAAGTAACAAGAAAGCTATGATCGCTTCAGCAGTTGATGCCCACACTGTTGGTGCTTCCCAGATCCTTTTGCAATCTTCAGCTGTCCTTCCAGTCATTCAAACTGGGACCATCAATATAGTCACTTCAAAGGTCATACCAAAGAAGCCAAGAAAAAACAGAGTTTCTGAAATCAAGAATGAGAGTGCACGGACACCCACAACCACTCCAGCTGTGCCCCAGCATTCTTCCATTCTTCCATTTGTCTTGGAGACTTTGCAAAGTAGAATAACTTCTAAAGCAGAAAGTTCAGTAAAAGCAAAAAGACAATCAAAAAAATCCCGTAAAAAGGAATCCTGTTCCCTTTCTGAGACCACTTCTTTAAGTGTGAGCACAGAGAACACAAAGACATCTAAGAAAAGTAAAAGAGCAAAACAGCAAAGTGAAACTGCTAAATTGTCTGCATCACACCTTTCTTCACTGGAGCAAAGTAACCCAGCTTCTTGTACCGAGAGCCAGAGATCCATGAAGTGTATCAAATCACCATCTAACAAAAATGTTAAATGTGTCAAGCCCCAGAGTAATGTTGCAATTCCACAGGAAACCATGGATTCAGAGGATGCCATTACATGTGGTGTTTTGAGCACTTCGAAAGGGAATGGCCAGAAAGCACAAGATCATAGTGACAGTCAAACAGATTGCAAACATAACGTGGCTGAGAGATTGGACAACACACCAGATTTGCAACTTGATTTCTGTATTATGAAAACTTCTGAAGAAGTTCTGAAATGTGATTCGAATAAAAATGTAGTAAAAAAGAAACCAAAAAAATCACAGAAAAACACAAAAAACCTTGGATCAGTCGACCCATATTTGTTTACAGAAACTGTGTCTCCAGTGAAATTGGAACATGTAGTTCGGCCTATGCCTGAGATTAAAATTGAACCAGAGAATCTGTGCGTCACAACCAAGGAAGTCAAAAACAATTTAAAGAAGCCAAAACAACAAGACTCTGGCCCCAAGAAGAACCCTTTTATTTGGAATACTGGTACCAAAGATATGAACCTAGACAGTGATTGTGGCTCTCAATCGCAAGTATCAGATTCCCTTAACAAAGAAGTTGTTTCAGTTAAAGTAACTCCCCCTAAGGAGCATTCCAGTGATGAATGTGGTGATCTGAAAAGAATTAAAAATTCTCCTCAAATAAAAAGAAGAGTTGGCCGTCCTTTCAAAAAGAAGACACTAATTAAAATGGCTAAACTATTGGCAGCAATTCACGAGTCTTCAGAAAACCTAACAGCCCAAGATCTAGAGAAAGTCCCTCAAAATAATGTTTCTAAAAACATAATAAAGATGGAAGAAATACAGACAGATTTGCCCATGAACACCTCTAGAAAATCCAGTTCACAGAAAAGTAGCTCCCATTTGTCTACAACTGGCAGCTGTTCTACTAATGTGTCTTTGGCTCTCTGTGAGGGTCCTGCTAATCTTGAGGAAACAGCCCCCTCACTTTCGTTGTCTACCGCTAGTCTTATTAGTGGTTCTGAGAAAAAATCAGTAGGTCGTGGTCGTGGAAGACCTCCTAAGAAGCAGAGAAAATCTACAATATTAAGAGCACAAATAACTCAATCTGCACAAGCACTTGCTATAGATGAAGCTGAAAAAAGAGAGTATGTTCCATCAGAGCAACCATCAAAGACAAAAAATAAATCAAGAAAATCCTCTATAACAATGAAACGTGATCCAAAGTCCAAGAAAAATATATCCATATCTCCTGTGGATTGTGCTGTACCACCCTGTCAAACCACAAATCTTTCTCCAAGTGTTGTCAGTACAGAAGTTAAATCTACAACACCTGAAAGTTTGGTGAAAAAAAAGGTTGGTCGACCCAGAAAAAAAAGAGTGTTGTTAAAAATTGCGGTCAACAGTAGCTTAGAAACACCACTTGTAGAATGGAATGTTTCTAGTCCATCTAATGCAGTAGACCTGCCACTGACCGTTCCCACTCATTCAAGGAGAAAAAGTAAGAAGTCCAAAGATAAGTCATCAAAATTGCAGCTTTCAAATGTAAGGCATTCCAAAAGACTGGCAAAAGTCAAAGGGATTCTGAAACCTGATCTTAGGGCAACAAACATCAAAATGTCATCACATAGTCAAGCAGTGTGCCAAAGGAATATGAAAAAAGCTAAAAAATCTAGTAGGGCGAAAGGTGTCCCAAACAAATGCAACATCCATGAATCTCTTGCCAATCAGAGTAGCTGTGATGTTATTGATGAAAAAGTTAAAAACACAGATAAAGAGAGCATAGGGGTTTCTGGCACACATTTTGGTCATCCACTAAAAATATCAAAGAACCAAGAAGTGCAGCTAGTGACACGTATTCCTTCTTTAACTAGGAAGCGAAAACTCAACAGTGAGATTAGTTCAATTGTAGAGTCACTGAGTAGAAATACAAAAAAGAAGAAGAGATTTGACCAGAAAACAATAAAGCAGCCATCAAATGTAGTTGCTGAGTGTCTAGAGAATCCAGTTTTGAAGACCAGATCCAAAGCCAAGATCACAAAATGTAAACAAAACGAGTTATATAGCAGAGAAACAGTGGATGAACAGGTGCAGCAGAAGATGAGTAAAAGTGACAAATTGTTAGATCTTTGTGAAATCCCACTTGAGACTGAAATGCCTTCAGAAGTTATTTTGAGGGATGATGAAAAGAGTTCAGATTTTTATGCCGACACTAGTCAGACACTACTGAAATCGGAGAAGGAAGGGGTCCACATTGCTCTTTTGACAAACTCTGTTCCAAAGTTAAAAAATAAGAATGTGAAAAGGAGACCACGTAGAAAAAAGACTCGTCATGATAAGAGGAAGAAGGAAAAAGTTCTCAGCATTAAGCCAAATGGTGGTGGTGCCTTTGAACTACCTCAGCAGGCATCTGCTGATAATATAGGATTTCACTCTGGCAAAATTGACGGTGCATGTTGTGACACAAAAATACAGGAGCAGGAGTCAGAAAAGCTTCAAGTAGATGCAAGTGTCAAAATATCTGATCAACATAAACACGAGTTGAGTGTAGAAGCTGTAGGTAATGATGTTACATTGGAAGATACATCTAGAGCAAAGTTTGTTAGTGAAGCTATTTCACATCAACATTCTCGAGTTGAGGCAGTTGATGGATTTACTCAGTATTATGATGAAGACTACATGGCTATTCTGAACGAGGACACGCGTCTTGCAGCCAATAAGATGGAAAAGAAGGGATCACTGTCAAAAGGAATAGCCAAAAAAATGATCACTTGTAAATACTGTGGTCGGATCTTCCATCATATCTCAGCATATACTGTTCATAGACGTATTCATACAGGTGAGAAACCTTATAGATGTAAACACTGTGGGAAGCGCTTCACTCACCTCTCCAAAATCAAATCCCATACAAAAGTTCACGCGCAGCGTACATCTCTCAAATGTCCTTGCTGCACTAAAGAATTCTCTCAAAAATGTGATTTGGTATCACATTTTAAGGTTCACTTACAGGAGTCCACCCATAAACCAGGCAAAAGTATCCAATGCAAACCCAGTGCCCCATCAATCAATAACAAAAGCCTTATTTGCGAGATTTGTGGCAACAGTTTTCCCAACCAAATTAAGTTGAAAATCCATGTGCGTGAGCACAGAAGAGAGAACATCCCGTGTTGTAAAGTTTGTGGAAAGACCTTTCAGAAGGTTTTGCACCTTGTAGCCCATGAGAAAACACACTGGCCTGTTAAACCATATGCCTGCTCCATTTGTGGTAAAGGGTTTAATAGGCTTAAGGCACTGAAAACTCACTCCCAAGGGCACACCGGTGATACCCCTTTCTCCTGTTGTCACTGTGGTCATGCTTTCTCTGACCTTTCTGCTCTGCGAGCACATCAAGCATCCAAATTATGTATCGGCAAGCAACAGTTAAATGGAACCCATAGTGACATTGAGGGCTTTCTGGTCAGTCAGGGAGTGGATGGCCAAGTAAACATGCCAGTTTTCTTCAAATGTCAGATATGTAAGCAGCTCTATCAGAAATGGTGCCAGTACACACTCCACCTTCTAACCCACACATCATCTCCACCATATCTCTGTTTTTCTTGTGGACAGAGTTATGAGAAGGATTCTGAAGTAAGTGTTCATTGTAAGGTGTGCTGTCACTCCAGTGGGGAGGAAGTGGCCTGTGGTGCATCACTTTCTGATGTTTTGCATGGGGAGACCCCAAAATTGATTTACTCTCAGAATAATTCACAAAGTAATTGCAGTTCTTTGCAGACTTTCACAACTAAAAACTATAAAAATGGTTCTCAGTCAAGTGTCATGCAGTCTGAGGAGAATTCTTATATTGATTATAATACTCTGCCAAGGACAGAACAGCGTGCTTCTCAACCTTGTCATGCTATGAAGGATTCTTCTTTGCTTGAAAATGTACCCCTGCCTAATGATGATCAGTTAATAACTGATTCCAGTCCTGCATCACCGTCTGTGATGAGCTGTGCATCCTCTAATAACTCTTTGGAATGCATAGAAATCTCACCAAGTCTCTGGAAATTTGAGTGCCCACGTTGTGGTCAGCGATTTAAGCGATACCGGACTTTACGTGCTCACGTGCAGACACATGCCCCTGGTTTTAAATACGTTTGTGGACACTGTGGCCAATCTTTTGAAAGGTGGAACAGACTTTGGTTGCATCAGCGTATTCATCGTGTGAAAAGCCGTTGCTATTCTTGTTCGCAGTGTAACCTCCAGTTTATGTTCTTCAGTTCATACAAAGACCACATGATGACCCATGCAGGAGAAAGACCTTTTGCTTGTCCCCTCTGCCCCCAAACCTTTTTTCATGAAGAGGGTCTTCATGCTCACCAGTGTGCATTTCATCAGCTGTCAAAGAGCTTACAGTGTGATGTTTGTGCAAAAAGCTTCAGTAGTTTGAGAAACTTGGTTAAGCACAGCCTCCTTCACAATGGTACAATTTCTCACCAGTGTCTCAAATGCAATATCTCCTTTACAAATAACAAAATCCTACAGGAACATTTGAAGATGCACAATACGCATCTTGGTCTCCCTCTCCCTGAAATTCCATCAGAGCCCTTGACATTTCCATACAGTTGTAAAAGATGTAAGGCCTGCTTCTCAACTGGGGCTCTTCTCTATGCCCATCAGATATGTCATTCCTCAGGTTCAAAGAGTCAAGTTCGTTCTACCTATACAGATGAATCTACCTCATTATTAGGCGGGAGCCCTCATCCTTGCACAGGATCCATAACTCCTCCTCCAAGCAGGTCGCTGATATCAACTCTGAACCTTGATGCCATTCCAAATGATGAGAGCCTTTACACTTACCCACATCCTGATAAGCTCTATGTGACACCTAGTCTTTCAAGTATACGTCTCCAGGTCATTAATTTGGAATCTGAGGATGAAGAACTCCAACAAATGTCAAGCAGTGGGCCTGTTTCTCCAAACGTTGTGGTGAGAAGTGGTCTTCCAGAACAAAGAATATGGGACAGTACTCAACTCTGTACAGAAACTGACACAACTGACCTACCTCAGGCTTCAGAAAGCCCAGAACCTTCTCATATTCAGTCTCCACATGTTGAACGTATACCACCAGTCCACACGGAAACAATGACCACTAACAGCCAGGATAATGCTATTCCTAATGATCTTATTTGGACAGATAGGTTTGTGCAAATGAGTGTGTTTTTGGAGGGACCAACAACCAGTGTAAATACGGATGGAAATGGAGACCAAGAAGAAAACTTTAAATGTTCGGACTGCTTTGAACAATTAAACAGTCTTGAAGAATTACATGAACACTACTTCCTGCATGCATTAGGTAATAAATGCGTTCACATAAATGGAACAATTACTCTGACAAAGGACAATGGAGATACAGTTATGCCTATTTCATTAGGATAAGCAACCTTGGCAGACACTACTGTTTCAAAACAGATCAAACATTTTCATGTTTTTATGAAAGGTGCAGTATTATGAATGTTGAAATGATTGTGACATGTTAAATGTGAAATAAGTATTCCAAACAGCATCTGTCAAGTCTGATCATGTCATATGTTGGGTAAATAAGGTTTCTTTTCTAGTTGTGGAATTCTTTAAATGTTGTCAGATGTCACTAAAGACCTTTTATTGTGATACTGAAAATGTTTGTTATCCACCATCTTAAAAATGTCCAGATTACTGGAATTGTCATTCATTGACATCTAATACCAGAATGTATTGTAAAGAAAACGAGGAAAGCGTACAGTTGAATGATCTGAACTTGTGCCTTCAGCCCTTCACCCAGCCCGATCGTAGTCGGTACTGAAGTGGTACACATTAGGAACTAGTCTACATGATGTGTATACATTTGAACCGTTATACCAGGATACATGGATATGTAAATATTGTTACAAACCTGCACTGGAACTCTTGGTAGGAGAATGTTGCTTTGTATTAGATTAGGTTCCCCACCTTACTTTCTCTTAAAATGCTTATTATGGTTAAATACTGTATCAGTAACAATGTAACCATGGCCATTTATAGAGAGAAACAGTAGGAAATGGTTGCACCGGAGGTAAAATGGACACTAACTGCTATAGTTTGTGTTTGTATGTAATGTACATGGAGTTCTGACACTCTGACATCTTCCTTTGAAAATGCTTTATTTTCAAATCTTTTTTACATTTTCTTTTAAAAGATCTTAAATAAAACCTAGTAAGCTACTCTTACCAACTTGTCATTTCAATGTGCAGTGAGAGACTGCTTTTTATTCACTATTCTGTCTGAACCAATACTTATATTTATTAGATAGTGGCTTTGCCAAAATAAGTGAATCAGTATTGTATTTTAACCAAATCTTTAATGGAAATAGAAAAGAAAAAAACAGCTGCGAACATTGAGCAAGCAACCACTACAGGGAAAGAATGAGAGAAAGCTGTGTACATTTGAGGTATAGACTGCCAATATCTGCCAAAGTTAAATTGTATGCATCCAGAGTCAACAATGTTTAGGGCATCCTTTACTTGTAATGCCCACCACTAATCTTTTCTGGGACATTTATAGGAAAGTCTCACTGCCCATTCGTTTTGTTGGGCTTTTTTCTTTTTTGTCAAACGTCTTGTCTATCAATACCAGAGGGTTACATCATTTTCTAGGGAGATTATTTCTTCTTGTCCTCGTCTTTTTTGCCATCTGGTTTGTTCCCACTCTGGGACGCCAAGGAACCCATGGCATTACGAATAGCCTCGTTGTTGGGGTCCACACCAGGCAGATTCTCCAACACACTTTGGAGAAACTCTGGATCTTGCATTACATCATAGTCATCCTCTTCCTGTTGACAGTGTGAAGACGAAAGGAAGATATTTAGATGACAGGAACAAGATATTCATGAGTACAATAAATCAAATCATCTCTCTGGGAGGTGAACTGCACCTTAGCAGATTCTGTTGTGTCCATTGGTGCCCCTGTATCCATCGATTCACCAAATTCTGGAAAAGGAAAAACATACAAAAACACGTATGGATAGACTCCAGGCTGCCCCCAATGACTTCCAGTGTTGAACTGTGTATATTTACTCCAACTGATTTATTTGGAAAAATGGAACAAGGGGTTTCCAAATAAACAGACATGTTAAAATGGAACCCTAACCTCTGTTAAAGGTCGATTTCCAGTGATGGGCACCAACAATACTGAGATTGAGCCAGAGAAAACGACCAGTCACACTCACCTCCCCCAGCCAGGGACATCTGCATGGCATAGGCTATCTGCTCCTCCTCGGTCATGCTGCTGAAGTCTGGGAGTGATGGTACACCGGTCTCAGGCTGAGACACGGACATCTTCAGGAGAGCCTCCTCTGACTCTAAGATGGACACAAATGCGTTCATCTTGATTACAGATTGAAGGAAAGGTCCAGAGGAACAGAGCATTGCTTCACTTCAGCATTTAGCTGTCAGTGGAGTTTAATATCAGACATGTAACCAAAGTAGTACTGGTACTGCATTTCACTCAATTTCAAAGAGCATGTCCAAATCTTCAAATACTTGCCTTAAACAATATCCAGTTCATAAGTAATGGCACAGACTTAGTCAAGGACACATTACGACTGTAATCTACGAAACCCGACAACTATAATCTCAGGGGTTCCATCTTGTTCAACTAGAATTGCCTTTCCATAGCACATTATCCAGCATCATTCAGCACCCAAGTGCAACCCAGGTTAAAGTTGGGTGAATTATACTACAGCTACATTTACATCAACTTATGTCAAATGTAAAATTTGAAAACTACTGATTGGACAAGCTCATTCATTCATTTTTTTAAAGCAAATAAAGTAAATGTTACAGCAAATATACATTTCCCATGAACTATTATCTTTTCATTGGGCAGCAGACACCACCAAAATGATACTGGTGTTCTTCCAAAGCATCAGTACCATCAGCAGTAGGGGTGGGGATGCCAGCTTCAGCTGCTGACTGCACAGCGGCCCTGCGAGCCTCCTCTTCCTGCCGCTGCCTCTGCTCCTCCATAGATACACGGAGGGCCTAGTGGAGAGAAGGAAGACAGTTTAAATTAAACGAGGTCCACTTGTGTACCCTTATGCAGCAGCAAATACCTTGAAGACTTTAGGCACCATCAGTGTATTGCACATTAGTTGTAATCTTCGTTGGGTATTGTGCGTTAAATGCTATTGCTATTTTGACGTCGTATTGTAGTACAAGTCGTTTGTTGTACCATCACTTGATCCTTGTATATAGAACATTATGTGGAATATAAAAAACTACATTCAAACCCAGGTAAAAAATATGCTTGTGAAGGCAAGTGAAATTCACAGGATCAGTTAGCAGTCAGTTATTTTATCATTACCTGTATTACTGCTAATGATCTAAATGTGTGTGTGTGTGTGTGTGTGTGTGTGTGTGTGTGTGTGAGGGCTGATATAATATTACACTCGTATGTAACGATTGGGATCAGAGTACAGGAACACTTCTGACATTCTGCTAAAGATGTTTCTTCTGGTTTTGTCCTTGGCTCAAAAGTGCAGAACCACGAAGATCAAAGTGGCAGAACAAGCACTGCTGTAAACTCTCTTTCATCTAAAGCATTTGAACAGAATGCTGCAGCTAGAGTCCTAACTAGAGATAGAAAATTAGATCATATTAGTCCTAACTAGAGATAGAAAATTAGATCATATTAGTCCTACTCTCTCGGCATTACACTGACATCCGGTAAAATATCAAATTGATTAAAAAATTCTTCTGTTGACCTATAAGCTGTTAAATGGTCTTGCTCCACAATATCAGAGTGAACTCATTCCATACTATAACCCATCTCGCCTTCTGCGCTCCCAAAATGCAGGATTTCTCTTAGTTCCAAAAATTTGTGAGACTACAGCTGGAGGCAGAACCTTCTCCTTTAAAGACCCTCAGTTATGGAATAGCCTTCCAGCTCCAATCCAACATTATGACACAGTTCCAATCTTTAAATCTAGACTTAAGACTCACCTATTTAATCAAGCCTTCAGCTAAAATTCTACATGTGAAGTTGTAGAGCTCAGGGCCCCAGTCATTGAGACTTCTGGTAATCTGAGATGTTGATGCTGTCATCCAGCCATGTCATGTGGTCACTCTAGTTGTGAGAATGACTTGGGTGGAAAGCAATGTCTCAGTGAGCCCTGATGACTGGTCACCTCCAGGCCCCTCCCTTTAGTTATGTTGTGTAGATAAGCCTGCCAGAACCAGATGCTAATCACCACCTGCATTGAAGGGACTGTGACTTCTCGGCCTGGAATTACAACAATAACTATAGAACTATATTTGAACTATAAATATGGACTTCTGCTAGCGGGCCGCCCAATGGAGGATGGGTTCCCTTTTGAGTCTTGGTCCTCCCGAGGTTTCTTCCTAATCCCCACCATCATAGGGAGTTTTTCCTCGCCACTGTCACCTCTGGCTTGCTCATTAGGGATCTAGACTCATGACAACATATTCTAAAAAGTGACAACGTATTATAAAAAGCGCTATATAAATAAATTTTCATTTTAAAGGTCAATAGTAGACGAGGGCCCCAAAAACTGCTCCAGATCAAGTCCATAATTATCTTACCAGAGCGAGTTCAGGGTCCGCACTCGGGTCCACTCCGAACTCAAAGTCACTGGCACCGAGCCCCATCATGGTCCCACCCTCTCCGGCCAGTATGGGCGAGGAAAGCAGAGCGTCTGCCAGGCTGGGGCCAGGAGGCACGGTGACCAGGTGAGAGCCGGTACCTTCCTTCCCATTCAGAGTGTTTACAAATGCAGTCAGCTTCTCCGTGTTCACTTCCTACAGAGCCAGAGCAGATGGGAAAGGCAGCGAGACATGGTAAATGAAAGCAAAATCCAGATAGAAAAGTAGAATAGAACAAAACAGCCTGCAAGCTCCAGTCAGCACCACTGGTCCAGACACTACTCTGGTACCTTCAAAGAAAGGACCAGACTTGGAAGCCAGAATTGTCTTCACCTGTCATGACTGATACAAGTTTCTCTAAAGTATGATTTTCTTGTAAAATGTATGTCATCGTGTCATTCCCCCAAACAAAACACTTATTACTATAAAGCAGTTACCTCCTCTCCAAAATTTATCACATCCACATTGACCTTCTCTTTCTTCAACCGTTTTGCAAGTTTCACCAGCTGTTAAAAATAAATTAAAGGAACTGTTGACACACCAACAACTTGCACAACCATTCAGAATTGTTTGATCAACACATTTCATCCATAGCCACAGTTCTGTGAGTAACAAAAGACATTGTGTACATGCATTCACATCCTTACATCTTTCTCATTGTCCTCTACTGGGCTTCCCACAAAAGCGATGATCCTCATCTTGTGGTTCTTACCCTGTCTGTGCTTCAGTGCCAGCTAAACAGCCCCACCCACACACACAACAGTCAATTAATCCAGCACTTTAAACACTATATTCAGTGAAGTAAACAGTACAAGCGCACTCACATGGGCGACCCTAATGCCAGTACAGAAACTGATCTTTCCACGTGGTTGAACAGCGTGCAGTTTGGAGAGTATGCGACCAGTGTCCGGTGTAAGAGTGGTCAGGACCTCACAATTACTGTGCACATATAAAAACATTCATAAATCACTCCAAATCAAATTAACACACAGTATTACAGAGTGCATAACATGACGTATAGTTCCCGAGAGATAAAAGTACTTTTAAAATAAGTTCAATGCTGAAAATACCACCCACTTGGCCATCGTGATGAGCCCCACATTATTTTCTGGGTTGCTGCGTGTTTTTGAGTGACAAACGATATTGACAGCGTCCTGCTGTGCTTGTAGTCTGGTAGGCATGAAATCGCCATTCCTCATGTATTCACTGTTGTCCACACTGCAAAACGTAGAGAAAACGTCAATTATAGTGATGCCTGTGTCTCATCCCTTTGACTGCAAAGACGTTCAAGTGTACTTTGTCAAATGTCAGCTTTATGAACATAAGAGCCCGAGGCCTTAATATTTTCTAACCGACTTCTAATATCATAACAACGACTAAAATGTAATGTAGTGTGATGGTGACAATTCTAACACGGTACGGAGAGCTCGTCTGAGACCCGCGGTGTCCTGCTACACTGGCTGGATCACGTCGGTGTGATGAACCCACAGCTAAAGTGAGCCCGGTAGAACAGCTCACCCAACTAGGGGTTCACCAGGCTCTTAACTCAGCCCAGTCGGGACAGCTGTGTGTACTTGGTTTAAAACACTAAGACCACACACCAGTTTGAGACGCGTCCCTCAGTGAAGCGCGGAGAACATCGCGGTGGTGTGGAGGAGTAGAGACAGTACAGACCAGCACTGACACGGCCAGATAGGCCTCGGGTTAGCTGGTACATCAGTATTAAAGACATTATGGGTGAGCACAAGGCACACGTTTAGTCTGGTGTGTCTATATCACTCCTGACACTCCCGTGTGTTTATATCTGGACACTCCCGTGTGTTTATATCTCGACTCTCTCGGTCGGTCTCTAGTCCAGCACAGCCGGGCGGTCATGACTCAGGATTATCTCGCCGGTCTTTGATCGCTCGGTCGCCCTGATTCTCAAACAACGACTCGCACGTCAAAAAAATAATTAGATTAAACACACATTTCGAAATAATACACATTAACTGTAGGTTAGGTACAGATCAGTAACACCGCGTATAAACGACTTTGTTTATTTCTTACCAGACCATAGTGCTTTCAAGCACCATCTTGGAAACTTTTTGTCGAACAAGAACAGCGCGTCTGATTGGCCGAACCGAGCATGTTGATAACAGCCCAGTTGATTGGCTATAAAAATCCTTGTTCGCTCAACAGGAATGTTAAGCGCACATAGCCAAGTGTTGCCACCAAGTGTTAAGAGACTGCATTACAGTACATTTTAGCAGTGTTCATATCACACTTTAATGCAGTCGGTAACTATTTGGCCATGCTTCTATCTCTAACTGATTTGACTACTGACTAATACATTTCTGATATGCTCAGATTATAAAGAGTGTAGAGCTAAAAATTCAAACGTTATAGTGGTGCAGCATTTAGTTTTTATACTACTGGATCCAGCTCACAGCAGGCTATATGTGTATGCCAATTTTAGCTATTTTGAAAACCATCTCTATTATCTCATTGAACTCTTACACTTTCATAATGTAGTCTATTTGATGCGATCAGCTTTATTACTTTATTCTGTTATCAATGTTTTTATATCTTCATTAAGAAGGTGGCTCTGTGGCGCAATGGATAGCGCATTGGACTTCTAAGTAGCACTTGGTGGAGTGATTCAAAGGTTGTGGGTTCGAGTCCCACCAGAGTCGTGGTTTTGGGGGGCAATCACGGTCTGGTGGTAGGAAATTGGTCTTGTGACCCAGGGTTCCCACGGGTCCTTGAAATCCTTGAAAGTTTGTGAATCTGAAAAAATAAGTTCAAGGCCCTGGAAAGTTTTTGAAAACAGGCATAAAAGACAGTCGTCCTTGAAGGTCCTTGAATATTTTGGGGGGTTTGAAATTTTACATGGATGAAGAGTGCAGTCAAGGAATAATAGGGCACAATTGGTAGGAAGTCAATATTTACAAAAGATTGCTATGAAAATGATTGTCATAATGTTTAAATTTTCTCATCTTTTGTTGAAAAATATGATCTGATATAAGGGCAGTCATGGCCTGGTGGTTAGGGAACTGGTCTTGTGACCGGAGGTTCGTGGGTTCGATCCCCAGACCTGAGGCCATGACTGAGGTGCCCCTGAGCAAGGCCCTTAACCCTCAACTGCTCACTTGTATAAAAAATGAGATAAAAATGTAAGTCGCTCCGGATAAGGGCGTCTGCCAAATGCCGTAAATGTAAATCTGATTTGATAGTTGTTAAGAAAGTCTAGAAAGATTTTAAGGAAGTCTGCAAAGTGATTACTTTAGCATTAATTCAATTAATCAAAAATGTCATTTTATATTCAGAGTTGACTGTTTCGATGCCCATGTTAAAAGTGAATGACTAACTTAGTTGACTTCAAGTGTAATAACAAGATTATCACTGATGCTATGAGACAAAAGATGTAATAGAGATTCTTTCAAGAAATATCCTAATACAAATTATAAAACCACAATGGCTTGTCAAATGGCCCATATCTTCTAAAGTAAAAGAGACTCATTTCAAAATAATAAATAAGATATATCCTGTAGCCATGTTTCTTGAAAGAAGATTTAAACTTTATGTGGATTCATGTACATTTGTAAGTCAGAAGATGAATTCCAGGAGCATTTGTTTTTTGATGTCAACATTCACAAAGTTTTTGCATGGACACTAGAAACTCGATTAATCTCAACTTAACATTCTTTTGATACCATTTTACTTTATGCGGAAAACTTAAGTTCGGATTTATCTGATGCCGTAAATGTAGTCGTACTTTTAGCAAAATACCACATTCACTACAGTAAGTTGAGTGGGTAAAAGCCTTATTTTCTCTATATGAATGAATTAATTAAGAATCATTAAGTAGATTAAAAAACTTGGAAAATGCAAGAATCATCTCACACCAGATTTCTCTAGAAATCTATAGTTCTAATCTCATTATATGGCTTTGCTCCTCTGTTTTATGTATGTACTGTATGTGTATATGCATATGTGTATTATTGTTATTATTATTTTTCTACTGTCAACGTATCATTATTTTGCCAGCACAAGTTCATTTAAAATTATATTGATTTTATAGGGCATATGCTGACTTTTACTTTGCAAAAGTTTGGTCATTCTCCTGTAGAGAAATTTGTTTGTTTGTTCAGCACCGAAAGCTAGTGTTTCCTGTATGTAGTTAACGTATGTGTAGCCGCTTTACGTGAATGTCACCTTCTCACAGGTACACTGCTAAATTGCCAGTCATGTTGAGTGTGAATTAAGTTTTCGTTTAATCAGCGCTTAATGTCATGCACAGAACATTTCAGGATGCATGGCTTGAAATGGCATTCGGTCTTTTGAATTTGCATTGAATTAACATGGTTTTTTGACAACATATTCAGGGGTAACAGTAGGTAAATGCTGCCAGGTGCAGTCCTTGAATTTGAGGAAGTTGGTCCTGGAAAGTCATTGAAAGGTCCTTGAATTTGATGTTAACCAAGGTGTGGGAACCCTGGTGACCGATGTTTGTGGGTTCGATTTCCAGGCTTGAGACCATGACTGAGCAAGGCACCTAACCCCAACTACTCCCCGGGTGCCAGGCTAGGGCTGCCCACCACTCTGGGCATGTGTGCACCAGCCCCCTAGTAATCACTAGTGTGTGTGTTCTAACAGCACAGATTGGTAAAAGGGGGAGGACAAATTTCGATTGTGGTGAAAAAAAAATCACAATTGACAAATATTCCTATAGGGTGTATTGCGTTTCACAATCCAGCACATGATAAAAATGTTTAGGTCATGCACTTTTCTTAAGCTCTGGGAATGGTTGCATCTTAGCAACACAGTGGCTTGGTGGTTAGCACATTTGCCTCTCAGCACTGGGGTCTTGGGTTCAAGTCCCTATCTGAGTGGAGTTTCCATGTTCTCCCCGTGTCTGTGTGCGTTTCCTCCAGTGTCTCTGGTTTCTTCCCATAGTCCAAAGACATGGAGGTTTGGTAAATTGGCATTCCCTGATAAATTCTTCCTGAGTATGTCAATAAAAGCAGTTTTCTGAGTGTCTGTGCATGAATGTGGGTGTGCTTGTATGTCCAGTGGTGGATGGTCTGTCCTCTCTCCCCTTCCTGCACCCCATTCAGTCCCCCAGGGGGCTGTGGATCCCGGTAGAGAGTACGCTGTGTGTGATTGGCTGCTGCTTCTCGCCGGTGTGTGATTGGTAGTGTAAGAGTTGTACCTGTGTGTTACAATTGTAAAAGCGACCTTGGGTATCTAGAAAGGCTCTATATAAATTTAACATCATTCATTTTCTCAACTAAAATACAATTAAGATATCATACACACCTTTTCTTTCTATTCAATTAACATAAGATTAAGTTATGACATGAAGCCAATAAACAAGGTTTTCCCTCCTTTCTTTAATGAATTCATCTGAGTACAACATGGTAAATCCAGCCTGTTCAAAAAGTACTACAAAAACATAGTTGCAACTATACAAAGTAGCCGATTTCATACAATCTTTATGACAGAAGGCAAAATTACATATAGGACAATCTGATTCAAAGGATGGACATCTGCATGATTATATTGGAGTGATGCAAATACAGACTACTTAAGGTTTTTCAGCAGTATCCGAGTGTCTTAGCCTGAAACGTGACTATTAAAGGAACACCAAGAGACACAGACGTCTGGTTGTGTTATTAAAGGAAGACTAAGAGATGTCTGGTTGTGTTATTAAAGGAAGATGTCTGGTTGTGGTTTTAAAGGAAGACTAAGATGTCTGGTTCATCCACCCTCGCATCACTGATTTCTATTAATTTGTTTACTTCTCGCAGATATCACCAGGAAACAGTTTCTTTTTCTGTATTGCATAGACCCCCGGGCATAAGACATTTAGAAACAGAAGATGAAGAAATAAATTACATATATAGCTCAATAAATAGTCATTTGGAAAAGCTTGGTTGCAGTACCTGTCTTAACCACAGCTGTGACAATGAGCTTTTAGGATCCAGCAAAACTAGTAGTTGAACATATTTGTTGTAATACTGGTAGTCATGTTTTATTTAAAATACTTTTCTATTTAATTGTTAATACATTTTTAATTCAGATTCACGTATATATTTACATAAGGCACTGCAAGTTAAAATGTAGTAATGTGGGAAGTTTGCTAAATGTAATTTTGCATTGTGGCATAGCACTTCTAGTCTCTGAGCCCAGATCAGTAAGGAAGGCATCCCCAAATACTGTATAGTGAGTGTGAACCATTTGGTACTGGGGACTATGACATCGCAATTCACACAAAAGCAAACCACGGCTACAACCCAAACCTCTCAGCTGTAATAGTTGGGGTTTAACCTTTTTAGACTTTTTTGTGCCAACATTAAAAGTCTGCACTGGGTACTGCCCACTTTAGTGTTCACACAGACCTTCATTACGTGGTTGTCCCAAACTAATCAGGAAATGTTTAACCCCACCCATTTGTTTTTGGCCTGCTTAATTGTATCATCCAGGCAAATAGCGCAATTTTTTTTAGTAATGCTAAATGTGAAATATTGAGTTAGATTTGAAAAGGTCAGTAAAGTTTACAGTATGCATATTCAATCACATTTCCCCTTTACATTTCAGTTAACAAGAACACTCCCTCAAACACTTTTTTGTTGTTTTGCATAAAATGATCATAAATACAAAGCTGAAGCAGAATACCAGCAAAGCATTCAACTTATAATAACTATTAAAGTGTATACCATACATACTGCAGTAGCAAGCTGACAGACACTGGAATGAGACATGTGACATCGTTATGACGCCACATCAAACACTTCTCCTCTTTACACATCTTTTCAGCATGTCTGGGAATGATTAGAGATCTTTGCAAATCTTGTGCACTTAAAACTCTCCTAAAACAATGCTACTCTGAGCTTACTGAGCTAGCTAAATTTAGCTCACTAAAATCTGGCAAATCCAGACTGGCAAAACTGTCTGAGGCAACTAGCGAGCTACCAACTGCTGCAACCTTACATCTAGCTCTACAATTACATTTAATACTAAACAAAACACACTAAAACATAGCTGATCGAGATGCTGATGTAAAAAAAAGTTAAGCTCTTCAAAACTTCTGGGGCATGTCTGGGGCATGTCTGGGGCAACTGCCCTCACTTACTCAGACTTGTGCGAGATGCGCAACACAGAACTGTAGTCTATGTTTTTCAGCATTGATTTGTTTGGCTCAGAGGTAAACAAGGAATAGTTATTAAAAAAGTATTAAGGTCCACGTGAAGAGTTTCACTAAGGATTGTTTCAAAGACATAAAAAATATCCATGTTTTTGTGAGCTGGTGTTCTGGGAATTCTTTCATAATGAAGGCACTGTTCTGTTTTAAGGCTGTAAGAATACAGCAGTTTTGGAGTGGCGGACACAAAAGAGCAGCATCTTTCTGTTGACAAAACCTCTTCAGCAGTGATTCTGGAGTAGTCATGCATGAGACGGTCCTTTGTGTGGTTCACCCTTTCGAAGTCTCTCCTTTCCACTTCCTGTTCCATCTCTGCAGGATGGAGTACTCTGTGCGTCCACATGTCTTTGGCTTTATTTCCCCCCCAACTTCCTACTCGTTTGACTTCCCTACTCAAGCCGTCATCTGTCTGTCCTCACTGCACCAGACAGCAAAATTAACACAAATTGAAATAAACATATTTTTTATAAATAAATATTACATTTCTATTTAACTCTGACATTTGAGGTGCACTATATGTGATTGTCAGCCAGCTAGTGCTAGCAGGCATGCTCTGATGCCTTGATGAATGTGTCGATAGTTCTTACCATTCACATTCTTTTGAAGGGTCTCATTCATTTTGGAAAGGGGTAATAGAAATACACAAAGCCAACAGGCATCCAGCGAACAAAGGTAAATGCTGTCAGTTAACATGGCCCATCAGGGCTTTGCTTTCATGCAGGTCACAACTGGGAACTGGCATTAGTCAGTTCTGCAGTTCTATTTCCCATGGGGGAACAGAGCCTCAGAGCTTCTGAACACTAGTTGTTTGCCTTTATTCTGAAGAAGGGAACTACACAGCTGAGAAAACTGACTATTTCTGTTCTGGGAATGAAGGGTCCACTTAATTACTGGACACAGAAAAAGGAAAAACAAAATGAAAAAGCCCAACCGCAAAAGCCCAGCTTACTTTTCCATTATACTTGTATTACAGTTGTCGACCTGGGCAATGACTTCACTGAGAGAGACGACATCCGCACTGTCCTCCACCGACGCGGTGCTTGGAAGGAAAGATGTAGATGAACGGTCAGTGAGGGAATGTGCTGGTGTTGAGTGAGTGTGTGGAGCGGGAGTGTGTAGAGGCAGCGTGTGTGTGGAGCGGGAGTGTGTAGAGGCAGCGTGTGTGTGGAGCGGGAGTGTGTAGAGGCAGCGTGTGTGTGGAGCGGGAGTGTGTAGAGGCAGCGTGTGTGTGGAGCGGGAGTGTAGAGGCAGCGTGTGTGTGGAGCGGGAGTGTGTAGAGGCAGCGTGTGTGTGGAGCGGGAGTGTGCAGAGGCAGCGTGTGTGTGGAGCGGGAGTGTGCAGAGGCAGCAGCGTGTGTGTGGAGTGAGAGTGTGTAGAGGCAGCGTGTGTGTGGAGTGAGAGTGTGTAGAGGCAGCGTGTGTGTGGAGCGGGAGTGTGCAGAGGCAGCGTGTGTGTGGAGCGGGAGTGTGCAGAGGCAGCAGCGTGTGTGTGGAGAGGGAGTGTGCAGAGGCAGCAGCGTGTGTGTGGAGTGAGAGTGTGTAGAGGCAGCGTGTGTGTGGAGTGAGAGTGTGTAGAGGCAGCGTGTATGTGGAGTGGGAGTGTGTAGAGGCAGCGTGTATGTGGAGTGGGAGTGTGCAGAGGCAGCGTGTGTGGAGTGGGAGTGTGCAGAGGCAGCGTGTGTGTGGAGTGTGAGTGTGCAGAGGCAGCGTGTGTGTGGAGAGGGAGTGTGTAGAGGCAGCGTGTGTGTGGAGTGTGAGTGTGTAGAGGCAGCGTGTGTGTGGAGTGGGAGTGTGTAGAGGCAGCGTGTGTGTGGAGTGAGAGTGTGTAGAGGCAGCAGCGTGTGTGTGGAGTGAGAGTGTGTAGAGGCAGCAGCGTGTGTGTGGAGTGAGAGTGTGTAGAGGCAGCAGCGTGTGTGTGGAGTGAGAGTGTGTAGAGGCAGCAGCGTGTGTGTGGAGTGAGAGTGTGTAGAGGCAGCGTGTGTGTGGAGTGAGAGTGTGTAGAGGCAGCAGCGTGTGTGTGGAGTGAGAGTGTGTAGAGGCAGCGTGTGTGTGGAGTGGGAGTGTGTAGAGGCAGCGTGTGTGTGAAGTGGGAGTGTGTAGAGGCAGCGTGTGTGTGAAGTGGGAGTGTGTAGAGGCAGCGTGTATGTGGAGTGGGAGTGTGTAGAGGCAGCGTGTGTGTGGAGTGGGAGTGTGTAGAGGCAGCGTGTGTGTGGAGAGGGAGTGTGCAGAGGCAGCGTGTGTGTGGAGTGTGAGTGTGTAGAGGCAGCGTGTGTGTGGAGCGGGAGTGTGTAGAGGCAGCGTGTGTGTGGAGCGGGAGTGTGTAGAGGCAGCGTGTGTGTGGAGCGGGAGTGTGTAGAGGCAGCGTGTATGTGGAGTGGGAGTGTGTAGAGGCAGCGTGTGTGTGGAGTGGGAGTGTGTAGAGCCCCCATACTCAAATAGCGGCCCGCAGGCCACATCCGGCCGCGGGCTATCTATTTCTGGCCCGCGAGCTGTTTTGAAAAGTGTTTTTTTTTTTTAGGAATCTTTTTTTTCAATCGTGCTATCCGCTCTTATTTTGAAATCGCGCACCGCGATCTCAAGACGATGCCGGGGATTGCCTTTATGGCAACAACAAACAGGTAGCAGACGCCCAAATGCGTTCACCCCCCCCGTCGACAGTTTACGTTCGCCACCTCCCCCCCCCCCCCCCCCCCCCCCCCGTAACCGGCCCTTCAGTGATTGAAAAAATAAAATGTGGCCCGTCATCATTTCTATTTGAGTACCCCTGGTGTAGAGGCAGCGTGTGTGTGGAGTGGGAGTGTGTAGAGGCAGCGTGTGTGTGGAGTGGGAGTGTGTAGAGGCAGCGTGTGTGTGGAGTGGGAGTGTGTAGAGGCAGCGTGTGTGTGGAGTGAGAGTGTGTAGAGGCAGCGTGTGTGGAGTGGGAGTGTGTAGAGGCAGCGTGTGTGTGGAGTGGGAGTGTTTAGAGGCAGCGTGTGTGTGGAGTGGGAGTGTGTAGAGGCAGCAGCGTGTGTGTAAAGTGGGAGTGTGTAGAGGCAGCAGCGTGTGTGTGGAGTGAGAGTGTGTAGAGGCAGTGTGTGTGTGGAGTGGGAGTGTTTAGAGGCAGCGTGTGTGTGGAGTGGGAGTGTGTAGAGGCAGCAGCGTGTGTGTAAAGTGGGAGTGTGTAGAGGCAGCAGCGTGTGTGTGGAGTGAGAGTGTGTAGAGGCAGTGTGTGTGTGGAGTGAGAGTGTGTAGAGGCAGTGTGTGTGTGTGGAGTGAGAGTGTGTAGAGGCAGTGTGTGTGTGGAGTGAGAGTGTGTAGAGGCAGCAGCGTGTGTGTGGAGTGAGAGTGTGTAGAGGCAGTGTGTGTGTGGAGTGAGAGTGTGTAGAGGCAGTGTGTGTGTGGAGTGAGAGTGTGTAGAGGCAGCGTGTGTGGAGCTTCTGAAGCAGCTGGAGACCTGACTGCACCGCTCACCTGTTTGATACTCCAGACTCCAGTCTGCTGTGATCTGCATCAGGAGGATTCTGCTCCTCCACTCTGAAAAACAGCACGAGATGCTGCAGGTTTGTTTCTGAGAGCCATGCGAGGCACGGCACACATGTGCCCACCCACAGAACCCCACGCACCAAACACCCACCCACCTTGAGGACTGTGCTTCAGACGCAGACTTCTGGGGCGTGGTCTCGAAAGAGCCGCTTATGACGTCATCTTGGGGGAGCAGATCGGGGCGAGCTGGCACATCTAGAAGAAAGACCACACAACTATTTACAAATATGCAGCTCATCTCAGCGTTTAATCATAAAGACACGGCTCAGCATTTAATGAAGACAAGATGCAGCTCTGCTCAGGGTTCATAAGCTGGGCGTCACGCCCCATTACCAGCTGCACCTGATGCACACCGAGGAGAGCAACACCAACAGCACTAATCAATGTAACAACACAACATTATCTATGACCAACATTCCTCATTTAAATGCACCATATTATTAAAAGCTAGCCGGTGTCAGTGGATGTTCAGGTTCAGCAGTACTGACCTCTGTCTTCAGGTGCGTCTGACTGGAAGGAGAGGGCCACGGCGCTGGTGCCGGGGAGGTGGTCCGGGTCACGGCCGTGGGCGGGCGGCCTGGCCTCGGGTGGGCTCGGTTCTGCTGCTTGGAGCGGTCCCGACGTCGCAGCGTTGGCCTTGCGCACTCCGACAGACACGCCTCCTCGAACCTTCTTCGAAGGAGATGTCTTCACTAGCCAGGTGCCAAGACACAGGAAACTCTCGGTTAGGTTTTTTTCAGCTGAAGCTTTGCATTGTAGGCCAAGTGGTGCGTTTGTTAATGCTGCAGGGTTCGGACTTACATGACGCCTTCTTGAAGACCGTGCTGCACATGAACTTCTGGAAGCGATCAGCGTAAAAGCCAGGCCTGTGCACCGACACGGTGTCCTGAAGAACAAAATTATGTAAACGAGCTATCCACACACGTTAAATGAATGACACCTTTGCTGCCATCAAAAGCCAGCACAATTTACTTTTATGAATGCATTTTGCAAGCATCAACATTACCATTAAAGTGCATCGGTAAACCCAAATTCCTGTTACTAGTCATGTTGTGCTTGTTGCCAAGAGTAACGGCACATTACTAATACCAGTGTGGCCAAGCCAACGTATGATTGTTACCTAGCTAATATTCCCAGACAACAGCTAAAATAAATAAGTTTTGCTGCTTAATCACTCAAAGCAATTACTGATTACTTTATGAATGTAAAGGTTTGACACAGAAGTCAATATTGATGATCTACTGATGTCTTTAAGCTGTTTTTAAATGATGCATTCAATACTTTGAAAAGCTTGACATGCTAATCAAATTGGAGTGAGTTTCATGCAGGACCCATATGTGAAGTAGTGAGACTCTCACCCCGTCATGGACCAAGGACTTCCAGGAGTGTTCCAGCTTCTTCACCAACCTACACACACACACACACACACACACACACACACACACACACACACACACACACACACACACACACACACACACACACACACACACACACACACACAAACAAGGATCCTTCACAAGCCTCACAGAAATACACACAAGTCACTTGATTATTAAGGAGCAAAAGTGCAGCCCTCTCTGAACTCTGGTACCTGTAGGACTGCAGGATGTCAATGATGCCAATAAAGATCAGTAACCTCTCCCCCTTCGAGTTACGCGCTGGAATACCTCCCATACTGCAGTGAAACACACACATACACATACACACACACACACACACACACACACGCACAAAGGTTGGCTAAATTATAGTATATAGTAACAAATAGCTGGAAACACATTTGGCACATGTTTAAACTTGCAAGTCATCAAAAACACATTCACAATATCGATCAGTGAGCAACAAAAGCCATCTTTGTTGTAGGCAACAAAAGTGAACAAAGGTACACACACAACTTTAAGACAACCAACAAAGCAAAACATAAGAGAAAAAATTCAAATGCAAAATGACTGGTGACAAAATACCACAACCATTCAGAATGTGGGTCTGTTAATAACTCAGAAGACCACCCACAGTATATTTTTAAATAACTCATCTACACATCTTTAGTCAGTATTAGCATATTTGTGTGTAAGGTTAGTATAAGCATCACTTGCATGTAGGCATGGTAGTGTGGACTGCATGTGCATGTGGACGCTACACCCTCACCTCTCACTGGACTGTAGTGGACTCTCACTACACCCTCACCTCTCGATAGACTGTGGTGTACTCTCACCTCTCACTGGACTGTGGTGGACTCACTGCACCCTCACCTCTCACTGGACTGTGGTGGACTCTCACCTCTCACTGGACTGTGGTGGACTCTCACTGCACCCTCACCTCTCACTGGACTGTGGTGGACTCTCACTACACCCTCACCTCTCACTAGACTGTGGTGTACTCTCACCTCTCACTGGACTGTGGTGGACTCACTGCACCCTCACCTCTCACTGGACTGTGGTGGACTCTCACCTCTCACTGGACTGTGGTGGACTCTCACCTCTCACTGGACTGTGGTGGACTCACTGCACCCTCACCTCTCACTGGACTGTAGTGGACTCTCACTGCACCCTCACCTCTCACTGGACTGTAGTGGACTCTCACTGCACCCTCACCTCTCACTGGACTGTGGTGGACTCACTGCACCCTCACCTCTCACTGGACTGTGGTGGACTCTCACCTCTCACTGGACTGTGGTGGACTCTCACTGAACCCTCACCTCTCACTGGACTGTGGTGGACTCTCACTGCACCCTCACCTCTCACTGGACTGTGGTGGACTCTCACCTCTCACTGGACTGTGGTGGACTCTCACTGCACCCTCACCTCTCACTGGACTGTGGTGGACTCTCACTGCACACTCACCTCTCACTGGACTGTGGTGGACTCTCACTGCACCCTCACCGGACTGTGGTGGACTCTCACCTCTCACTGGACTGTGGTGGACTCTCACCTCTCACTGGACTGTGGTGGACTCTCACTGAACCCTCACCTCTCACTGGACTGTGGTGGACTCTCACTGAACCCTCACCTCTCACTGGACTGTGGTGGACTCTCACTGCACCCTCACCTCTCACTGGACTGTGGTGGACTCTCACCTCTCACTGGACTGTGGTGGACTCTCACTGCACCCTCACCTCTCACTGGACTGTGGTGGACTCTCACGGCACCCTCACCTCTCACTGGACTGTGGTGGACTCTCACCTCTCACTGGACTGTGGTGGACTCACTGCACCCTCACCTCTCACTGGACTGTGGTGGACTCTCACTGCACCCTCACCTCTCACTGGACTGTGGTGGACTCTCACTGCACCCTCACTGGACTGTGGTGGACTCTCACCTCTCACTGGACTGTGGTGGACTCTCACCTCTCACTGGACTGTGGTGGACTCTCACCTCTCACTGGACTGTGGTGGACTCTCACCTCTCACTGGACTGTGGTGGACTCTCACCTCTCACTGGACTGTGGTGGACTCTCACTGCACCCTCACCTCTCACTGGACTGTGGTGGACTCTCACTGCACCCTCACCTCTCACTGGACTGTGGTGGACCCTCACCTCTCACTGGACTGTGGTGGACTCTCACTGCACCCTCACCTCTCACTGGACTGTGGTGGACTCTCACTGCACCCTCACCTCTCACTGGACTGTGGTGGACTCTCACCTTTCACTGGACTGTGGTGGACTCACTGCACCCTCACCTCTCACTGGACTGTGGTGGACTCACTGCACCCTCACCTCTCACTGGACTGTGGTGGACTCTCACCTCTCACTGGACTGTGGTGGATTCTCACTGCACCCTCACCTCTCACTGGACTGTGGTGGACTCTCACCTCTCACTGGACTGTGGTGGACTCACACTACACCCTCACCTCTCACTGGACTGTGGTGGACTCTTGCCCTTGGCCTCCCCCTGAATGGCTTCCATGGCCGTGCAGTAGAGGGGCTTCTGGCCCTGAGCTCGTTTCTGATCAGGCAGAGCTGTGGAAGCCTCGTCACCCCGCTCGGCCCATGTTGTGGATCCCAACCAGCAGACTGTAGTCCATGATTTTGAAGCTCTGCAGCAACTGAAGTGCAAACACAGAGTTTACAGGTCAGCCAGGGGCCTAAAGCAGCTGCACAGAGGAACCTGCTGGCTTCCCAGGTCTCCAGAAGAAGTGCTGGGGCAGCTGCTTATTCAGAACGTTGCGTTTAAACTGTGGTTACACGTGTGAACAAGAACCTTCATTACAACAGCAAAACATCCCATTATGGAGTAGTGGTATCCACACACGTGCCCATGCACCCCACCTCCCGCCTCACCAGACAGTCTCGTTGGATGGTTTTGCAGAGGGCGTTGTGGTGCTCACTCTCCAGCAGCAGGCCCTCAGGAATGTCCTCCATGAAGTCGAGATCTTTGTAGGTGGGCAGACTCTTGGTGCGCTCCTTGGGTGAGGCGCGCCGTTTGTACGTGGAGCCCTTCAGGTCGTATTTCGGGTGCATGGGGATGGCACGGGGCAGCAGGTTGTTCATCACCACGATGCGGATGTTTTTACCGGCTGCCTGAACGCAGTAGAGGCCGTAGAACTTGGGCAACAATGTGCGCCTGTTCTGGTTCAGGTTCTGGAACAAGGATCAAGATCAGACCAGAAGAACTTAAGATAATAACAAGAAAAATAAACAAGAATTTATATTAAAACAAATGCACAGACAATATCATATTCCTCACCATAAAGTATCCAGGCAACAGCTTCTGCAGAAACTCTGCTTCTTTGTGCTGGACTGTTTTAATGATGAACTCATCATCACTGGAGACATAGAAGAGGGACCCACTCGCCCCAGAGTTGGACAGCTCGATCAGTGGTTCATTGCAAAGAGAGTACTGCAGAAAACACAAGCACATTCACACAAGTGAATCTGTTAAGAACCAACACCACCACCCTTTTCCCTCCACAGAACCAGTTCTGTATTCAGGTTGCACACAAACATCCGATTGTACATGAATACAAACAAGCGTTTGTGTTTGGTATGGCTGATGTGTTGTTCATTATGAAAAAACAGCCAATATTAATCTTTATTGCAATGTACTAAATACTTAAGGCACATGTTTTATAGTGCAAAGCCTACATGTCCAAGCACAATGTATTATATTACAGGAGCTGCAGTGATGTTTCTGTTAAAATACATTATTTATAACAGACCAAGCTTTGGATGAAGGTGGCAAAGAAAAACCAAGCCAAGACAAACTATTTCCAAAACTTGGGGGCTACATTTTTCCAGTTGTAACCTGCCAAACTTGTTTGTTTCCATAATACATGGCAGGATTATTCTGCCTTGCAAGATGGTGTTTTATAGCAGTATAGAAGATGCAGGAACATTTAATATGAAGATGGTTCTATCTTGGCACCATGTAAACAATGTGTGGTCACAGAGGTAATAATCTCAACATCTAGCAGTCTCTTCACTGAGACATTAAACATTTAAGTTACACTGTCTTCTCGGGTCTTTAATTATTTACCTAAAGGTGTACACTAAGTGTTTTGCATTTACATTTCAAAGAGCAGGCTGCAGAGTAAGACAACTAAAAGGAAACGTTACCAGGTAGTCATCGGGCCGAATCCCAAACATCTCCCTGAAGTAGCGGAAGGCAATTGGAGCATAGGTTTTAAACCTGAAGTCACCATGGTGGTGGCCGGGGGTCAAGTTACTGCCTTCGCTAAGATTAAGAAAGAAAGCAAAGTCTATTAGAGAGAAAGTGGATATTACAGATGTTTGAACGGTTATTCTTTTATACCCACACCCACACACCTGGGGAAGAAAATGCTCTCCACCACTTCAAAGTCCTGCATGAGCACATCCCTCTCTGGCTTCTGGCTCAGGCTGCCCACCGTGTACGTGATGCCCAGCTGGATGGCACCTTTCAGGGCAGACGACGTGGTCTGAGGGCCAAGACAAAGGGAACACACAAAGAATAATGGTGTCAGTTTTCAAAATGTGGTCAGGTGTACTGTTAAACTGTTAGGACTGCTGGAGCAGATATGAATCAAGGCCTGTGGATCATATCTCTCTGCAATCTTCAACATTCCAGCTTCACGTCCCTCAAGGGACTGCATGTTTAGCACCAATTCATGGTGCTACAACAATATTTCCACAAAAGCATATATTTACATTTTTTAAATTGCACAATAAACAGAAGAAAAGTTTAATTAACTGCTTTAAATATAAATGTAAAACTCAAAAATCAATCATACAAGGTTTAAGTGATTTTTACAAAAAAGTCACACGCATGGTTTTCCATTGAAATGACTCAATTAACAACAATTAATGTATTCATTGAATAGTTAAAGAAAAGAAGAAAAAAAGTGTGAAAAAGTATATTAAAGAATGACATTTGTAAGAATACTGCTACTGCTATAAAAACTAACATGCTTAGTTTGCATGGTGCTTCCATAGACAAGTCTTCATAATATGTACATGTACACAGTATTGCTTGCCTTTTTGTATGTAGTTTCCCCTGTGGGGTCAATGCCACGATGTCCAATGGTTCTCTTATTGGTCTGGGATGAACCTGGGGAGCCCAGTCCCTGAGAGATGCAAACGTACAGCAATGATTTGTTGTAAATAATAAATAAAACAATACAATATAAACATGAAATCATTAACAAAAACAGTAGGTTTTAACTTTGGTACAATGGTCAGAAAATGACCATATTTTTCATAACAGTTGATGTGGTAGATGCAAGACTAGAGCTATAAAATAAACTACAGCTGAAACATAAAACGAATTCTTACCTCCAAAGAAGCCATTCTAAAACTTTCAGCAGTTCCTGCATCCATGTAGAAAGAGAAAGGACTGTTACTCCCACTCAGTAAGGGCCACGTCTTGGCTCAAGTTTACAAGTCTCAATTCTGGATTCATAATGTAAAGTCTTCATGATGAGAAACTTCTGAGAAGTGTTTGATTATGCCCTCCAGGTAGGACTCAATATTAACTCAAATTACATTTGTAAATTGTTCAAAGACACCGTTCAAAGACATTAGCTAATTAGTTGTATTGAGCATCTCAGGATGCAAGTCCCCACTAAAAGAGACATGGAGGAAATGTAAACATCCACAACAGACTCCTTGGGTACTAACGTGATATGTGGAAATGTTTCAGAGCTGAGACAAGAGGAAGACATGAGCAGAAAGGTAGAGGCAACATAGCCGATTTTGGAATGCAAAGCATTCATGCAGTCTGGGCAGGATAGGCAAGGCTAGTGTCAGCCACATTACCACCACACTCACAATAACATTTCTTAAGTAGCCGCCTTCACATGCCTCTGTACCAGTCTGCCTACTTTTAGTTGCACAACAGACCCAGTCAGTGCTACTGAAGTGAAATGGCTTTACCATACCTCAAGATGCAAACCTACAAACATGAAATGTACATCTTGACATGTTCCCATTGTTGGCTTCAATTTGTGTCTATTAATTTGACTTGGAATAATTCAAATACTGCAGAGGCCATTACGGTACTCTTTGAAGGCTTAAATAACAAATAATATCCCCCTCAATCCAAAAAATCCCCAAAAACAAAAAAAGTCCATTTAATTCTCAAAATGTACATGCAATCTAAAAAATATTGTAAAAAGTAATGGCAAAAACATGACCAAAGCCATGAAGGAGTTTACCTACCTAATTTAGGCTGTCACTCACTGACTAAATCTCACTAGTTCAGCAGGAGGAAATTCCCACCAGCATATTCATGTGGAGAATATTCAGATTTAAGTCTTCTGAAGACAGACATTACTGGCAACACTCATTATCCTATATAGGTCTAAAAGTAGCCTACATGATTTTGTGTGATAGAAATCTGCAATCTTCTTGCAAGTTCCAAAAATATTGCTATTTAAGTGTTCACAGCCAACATGCCTAACATCATGCCTAACATCACCTAACCAAAACTGGACATCAAACGGAGGCTATACATACCTACAACCATTAACAATCAATCTGACTCATATGTTGACAGGACTGTACAAAAATAAGATTTTTATAAAATTGAATGTGTAAACATTTCCATTATTAGACATGTATTGAGTAGTTATGTTGGAAGTTATAATTTAAAAATTAGAATCAGCATGGTACTCCCAATCGATGGTAAAGGATCAGGTATCCATATAAGCAATTGTTATATTAAAAACAAAAACAAAACAAAACAAAAAACAAAAATACAATAAACAATAAAAGTTCCTGTACTTCACGAACACAAACAAGACAAGAACCTGTCCAACCTGTCGTTTTTGCTAAATTCCTGTCTGTTATTTTTGCAGTATCTTGAAGGAGATGTACATTTATAAACTAATTATATACAGAATTAGAAGCATACCCCTCGAAGCTAAATCAATTGTTAGAGAACGGGGTCTACAGAGATCCTGGCCTCAGAGATTAACCACTGTGGCAGTTTTATGACAACAGTCAATGTAACTCCATGAAACACATCTATATTATTTCCCGTCTTCTTGCTCTCATTGCTCTGTGAGTGAACATTCCAGTACACAACTTACAATAAACCACACATGCTGGTATGAAATACTTACGAATGAGGAAAAGCCTTCTGTGGAAAGAGAACACTCACCCATGGAACATACTGTGGTCTGCAGCCATGTGCAGGACATATGCTCACTGGTGTGGAACTGCAGCATGCACAAGCACCTGGCTTGCGGGCTTTGATACCGACAGCCCCCCCCCCCCCCCCCCCAATGAATCACATCACACACAATAGCAACAACTATGATACTGATGCCCCCAGATAATAATAAAACCTCTAGACTTCAATTACAGAAACACCACAAACACACATGCAAGTACACATGCATGTACCTCTCTTAGGTAATAACATCCTTCTCCAAAACATAGTGTACACACCTGAAAGCCATCAGACCAGTAATAATCACATTCCTAACACTCATACACATAAGTAATACACATAAAGTAATAAAGTAGCCTAATGAATGTATTAGGGGTGCACGATATGGACTAAAATTACGATGTGCGATAACATTGTTGGATATCCCGATATCGATGTGAACCACGATAAATTAAGATTAAAATACAGAGATGTAGTGTCTCTCTGAACAGCAGCACATTAATTAGTTTTTTTTTTTACTGTGTAATGAATCCAGAATAATTCCAAATATTTTGCAGGTTTATTCAACAATAGATTCAATCTAGGTTTATACTTTCACGAGTGACCGTAGCGCGACTCCGCACACCTCGCGTAAACCTCCGCGAACGACGGAAGCGTTTAATCTTGCCGTGTCACATTCTTTGCAGTGTTGTCCGAAACGATATGTAGGCCTAGTAGTATAGAAAAAACACCCCTCAAATACAGGGGAATGAACATTTACCTGACCAATTTTAATGTTGCTTTGTGTATCAGGTTTGAAAAGTGCTGGAATTTAGGCTAAAGTACTTGAAATTGTAACTACTTCGTTTCACAACAAATATCTGTCTGACTGAACAGTTCTCTTGTAATTACATTAACAAATACGAGCCTCTTGTAATTCCAGGACGAAACATGAAAGAACGTGAAGACGTTAAGATTGGGCGTTTTGAAAATATACAACCATTAAATAATGTGATAAAAAAAGCGAATTATTTCGAATCATTTAGAGTACAGTATATGTATAAATATTTAACTCAATTAAGTTTAACGAGCTGGGAATTATTGAAATGGACCTTGAAAGTGACGTACAAGTGCTTTAATTCCACCTTGTATAGGTGTATGAACCCGGTAAACATGACTGTTCTCATTGCGCTGAGACGCGGCGCGCGAGAACTTACAAAATTCGAGAGGTGCACGACCTCGTGAATCGACAGCGCGCGAGACCATCGCGCACGGGCGAAGCCACCGTGATTACGTTATTTTCACCTTGCGGACCCTCGCGCTGCATCAAGTGTAAACCAGGCTTAAACCAAATCGCGTGTCTGATGAGCGTGTTCACCTCACTCTGCCTCTTGCGTCACGTGATCATAGTCTGCAGCGCGAATAGCTCCCTCTATTGCTGGACGAGGATAATGCAATTTGAGTTTGCTGTTATTCAAGGAGTTATCGTGGCTCTTTCGATGTGTTTATCGTGAAACTTCACATCGCGATAACGATAAAAATACGATTCATCGTGCAGCCCTAGAATGTATTGTAAATAAATGAGATAGGCAGGAAAGCGATACAGGAATTTGTGACTGAATACAGCTTTCACCTGCCTAGCTAATAACAGCCGTACTTTGAAACACAATACCTTCCCCTAGATGAAGTAAAGTGTACATTTCTTACTTCTCCATTTAAATTAAGTCATACGTGACTGGATAGTTGATTTCATTCTGACTAATTTTGAAAAGTAGAAAGAGGCATGAAAAAACATGGAAAGGCAACATTGCTGTGGTCGTATTCCGTGTGCCAAAATACAAAGCAAAAAAGAAAAATGTGAGCTTTGTTACAGTTGCAGCATCATAAATCAGCAAAATATATAGAAATGAATCAGTTCATACCAGTGGAGTTCATCCGCTCCACGGACACTGGACATGCCGCAGCCATTTGATGGATGAAGTTTCATAGATTCGGGTCACTTTCACTTACAAAGTCTAGAAAGAAGCATAAGGAAGGCACAGGAAGACGTTTTAAAATCAGGGTTACAATCAATACAACAGCTAGCTAGTATTTCTGCTAGCTGTATCCGAAACATTAGTGTCATTAGTTGTGTGCAAGACGACAACCTATAAAACGTCCAAATGTGATGTTGATATTGTGATATTGATATCTGGGTCCAAATGAGATGAGCTCAGCGAGTTAGTACCAACAGCTGGATAACCAGAGAAACCAGACTACGCTCGTTAATCTAGCGATAACTAGCCATGTTATCAGACAGTGTTAGATCGGACTCCTTACAAGTTCTAGTATCACCACTGTCATGACTATCAGACATATTACTAAGTATTGTGGAGACTGTGGTTGACCACAGGCGATCACAGCCACTTTACTAAATCATGTTCTGAGATTTTCTAGCTGATTCAAACGACACCGAAAACTTCACTGCGACATTATGCGGGTAATCTAGTTAATCAGACAGGTCAGTCATCTAATCGGACAGGTCAGTGACCTAATCGGACAGGTCAGTCACCTAATCGGATGGTCAACGGCGTGATGAGGTTGGTTAGTTAACCAAACTATCGGACTGTCTGATCAATATTCAGCTACTTTATCAGATTGTTTCTCACAGTTGTTAGTTCAACAGACACGACGTGGTGTGGCAGCGAGGTACACAAATTACAATTACCAGACGGACACATAAACTAAATGACCCCGGCTGTACTAAATATACTACATTTATACACTAAAACGACCACTGCTGTACTAAATATACTACATTATACACTAAATGACCCCGGCTGTAGTAAATATACTACATGATACACTAAATGACCACGGCTGTAGTAAATATACTACATTATACACTAATGACCCCGGCTGTAGTAAATATACTACATTATACACTAAATGACCACGGCTGTAGTAAATATACTACATTATACACTAAATGACCACGGCTGTAGTAAATATACTACATTATACACTAAATGACCACGGCTGTAGTAAATATACTACGATACACTAAATGACCACGGCTGTAGTAAATATACTACATTATACACTAAATGACCACGGCTGTAGTAAATATACTACATGATACACTAAATGACCACGGTTGTAGTAAATATACTACATGATACACTAAATGACCACGGCTGTAGTAAATATACTACATTATACACTAAATGACCACGGCTGTAGTAAATATACTACATTTATACACTAAATGACCACGGCTGTAGTAAATATACTACATTTATACACTAAATGACCACGGCTGTAGTAAATATACTACATTTATACACTAAATGACCACGGCTGTAGTAAATATACTACATTATACACTAAATGACCGGCTAGTTGTGTAACACGCAGCTAGGCGAATGTAACTCCAGATCAGTTAGCGAGCTGCTAACCTCCTTACATGTGTTGACAGATCACTTGTTGACTCAACTAAATGAGTCCAGTAGTCAAAGTCCACATTGAACTCTTCGTTATAGCTAAATATTATAAGGTTAACAATGCGGGCACATACATTTTTCTAAATGATATTATAAGTTATCCTGTCCAAGTTCCGGCGAAATCTCAGAGAGTCTTTTCCGTGTACTTCCTTCTCTAGCGCGAATCCTGCCAACCTGCCTGTGAAATGGCGGAAGTGACGATATTGAGATTTATTATTTATTTTATTGTGATCAAATTGTTTTAGTTTCCCACGTGCTTATTAAAGGGTCGGTTATCGGTTATAAATCTATAAGTGAGTCACGATGAGGTAGTTAATGATCTAATATTTTATATAATTATCTAATATTGTATACCGGTCGCTCCTCCCCCATGGATCGCCACCTTATCGTGGTGGAGGGGTTTGCCTATGATCCTAGCTAGGTTGTCGGGTCATTTCCCCCGGTAAGGTCTCCCCAGGCAAATTGGTCCTCCTAGGTGATGGGCCAGACAAAGACTGATCCAAAATGGACACCTATGAGATTGACTAATAGCAGGTGGCATGAGAAATGAGGCACAGCCACAGTCTCCCTATTCCAGGCTCAGTACTCCACTTCGCCACTTCACACAAGACCGCTTTCACATCTTCTGAATATCAGCATTACAACCTCACCTTTAGAACCTTCTCCACACCTGCCTCGGTGGCTTCCCTATGCAGAAGTGCCCCACACCCAGGGCTTAATTTGAGCCGGTGTTACACCGAATTCTGCGACCGTCGAATTCTGTGACCGCAGAGGGCGCTATTTCGCAGTTTCAGTTAGTTTCAGTTCACAGGCACGAGCGCATTACGAATGCTGCGTAAGCTACGCCGACGCGCTTTCTTTTCTCGTTTTGCTGCTGTCCACGAGCCAAAATATGAGAGATGCGTGTATTTACATTTTATGTCGTCTGTTAACAAGAATGTTTCATTACAACATTTTTACACGTGACGACAGGAGTAGCCTAAAGTCAGCCAATACATACGCCTGACAATAGCAAACTTTTCATAAGTTATGTAAGCTGCTGTCATTTGGACCTCATTCCGAATGGTAATTATACACTTCTGAATAAAATGTTTAAATATAGTGTAAAAATGTTGTAATGAAACATTCTTGTTAACAGACGACATAAAATGTAAATACACGCATCTCATATTTTGGCTCGTGGACAGCAGCAAAACGAGAAATGAAAGCGCGTCGGCGTAGCTTACGCAGCATTCGTAAAGCGCTCGTGCCTGTGAACTGAAACTAACTGAAACTGCGAAATAGCGCCCTCTGCGGTCACAAAATTCGACGGTCGCAGAATTCGGTGTAACACCGGATCCTGTCGGAACAGGATCCGGGAACTGTTTAATTTTGAAGCGTGCGTTCCGGTAACTGTCTGCCTCGATCCGGTAACATTTAATGTTGTCCGCTGGGTTGCCAACTCTCACGGATTGCGTGAGTTACTAGTTCGCTAGCTCTGGCGCCAACCACCGGCGATATAACACTCAATCTGTGTCCATTTTACGTTCGCCAACGCCCCCCCCCCCCACCCCAAAGCAAAGGCAGCAGAATACAAGAATAAACATTGGTGTCTCCAACATATACTGATGAGGCACTGATGAGGTGTCAGATGCTGAAGTTGCGTGTTTTCTGCTGGGCAGGTCATTTTGTGTTTCAATGTAAATGCAATTTGTTGTTTTACAGCTTAAGCTCAAACTTGTCCAGGGTAAATTGCTACCAGGATTTAACATTTATACTAGAATTTATCTTTGTGATGTTATTGAGAATTGCCTATGTTGCTAATAAAAGTGTAATGCTAAAAATAAACGTTATACCATAAGTCTATAACTTTAATGTTATCTTATATATAATATAAGCCCTGTTAATAAATATAAACCCTGTTAATGCTATAACAATAATATTCACTGTCTTTTGTGGAAACTATAACCTGTAGCTTTATTTCGTGTGACATAACTACTTTTAGAAATAGCTGAACCCCTCACGCCGGCCATTTTCTCTACTACACATTTAAGGATGAGGGAGGGGGTTCTCAGCTGGTTGCAAGTTGCATCCTGACCAGTAGATGTCGCTAATCTTACGCACCCTTGAAGGAAGGGGACAAATCTATGGGGAACTGGTAAGAAATACTGGGGCAGAGAATATTTTATTCATATTCTGAAAGTATACATTTAATGCCTCATAGTTTGTCTAATAATTAATAGTTAAAATTATTGCTCCTGCAAAACTGCTATTGTTTGTAGAGTGTTCTCTGAGGATTACTTCTCTCTGGACCTGAAAAGAACCAACTCACTGTGTAATCTTCCAGTGTCTTGGTTATTGTGAGCATTCACACTGAACATTTCAGTGGCTCAAATGACATTCTGAGAAACTGGGCAGGTAGTATTTAAATATAAGCAACCTGAAAATGAGTTTGTGTGTGAGTGTGAACCTGTAAGTGTAGGTGATCATGTGTGTGTATGTGAGCATGTGTGTGAGGGGGTGAGCATGTGTGAGTGTGTGAGTGTCAGGGCTGGGTCCAGGACCGTCCCTCCTGTCGCCAACAGAGGGCGTGCTCTGCCCACTCCAACCAGGGCTGGGTCCAGGACCGTCCCTCCTGTCGCCACTAGGAGGAGTGCACGCCTTCACGACCTAACGAGACGCAATCAGCAGTAAGGACCTGCAGCTGTGCCTTCCCCTATTTAACAGGCACAGTTGCAGTGCCTCACTGCTGAGTTGTTTGTTGCCTCTCGCACGTACTGCCAGCCGGTATTCTTCAAATCTTTCGTACTTTGGTCTCTCGTTTTTTCCCCTGGTCCCTTTGAGTCTCTCTCCTGCGCCCTTCCTGGCCTACCTCAAGTTTTCCCTCGCTGTACCCTTCCTGTACCATTTCATTATTTTGTTCATTTGTGCTCTAGTTCTTACCGACACGTTGAGTTATTGCCTCCGTGTGTTTTTGGTTCTCAGGTTTCATTATTTTGTTCGTTTGCGCTCCAGTTTTTACCGACACGTTGAGTTATTGCCTCCGTGTGTTTTTGGTTCTCAGGTTTCATTATTTTGTTCGTTTGTGCTCCAGTTCTTACCGACACGTTGAGTTGTTACCTCCGTGTGTTTTCAGTTTGGTTTTTCAGAGACTTTTCTCTGTTTTTATTTTCTGCGTTTCCCGCTCCTCGCGGAGGTCTCAGTTCGCTATCTGTGCTTTTGAGTTTGCTCCTGAGTCCATCAAACAAAAACCCCGTGGGTCCTCTGTACCCTGAGGACCCTCGTTACAGTGAGTATGTGTGTGAGTGTGAGCATTTGAATGCATGCGTGTGTTTGTGAGCATGTGCAGTGAGTTGGAGGAAAATGAGCAAATAACATTTTTTACATTTTGTATGGAACCATGTGTGTGTTGATTCGGTTATGCTCCAATACCAAGTGTCATGGATCAGGCAGTTTTATGTATTTTTACATGAATCCTACTATCAATGTGGGCTTCAATCTTTATTACTTTGTATTGTTTTATTATTTTGGGTTTTGAAATTTGTCAGGAACACTAGAAGGCACTGATTTTACAGATTAATTTGTCTGATGACTTGAATAAAAAGTATTGTCTACATTATAACAACTTACAATAGGCTGCAGCAGATCAAAATAGAGCAGCTCATGAATCATGTAATCGGAGGTGTTTTACCCGCCCTGTGAGTTAAAATGAACGAATAAGCACATTAGCTTTGATCATATGGCCCGAGTGACCTTGGTCAAGTGGCTGATAGCATTTGACTAGTGCATCCAGACACTAAATCTAAGAGGCAGTGGTTAAAAGAGCTGCTACCTGTAGGCTACCATATATGGTATGTGTAATATGACGTGTATATATATGTGTAATGTGACGACACGACACTGAAGCAGCAGGAGGAGGCGGGAGGCGGTTACATTTTTAATGGTCACGACACCAAAACAGAACAAAAATGCTTCACTTGATAAAAGCTCACCTAAAGCCAAGAACAGAAGAATGATGCTAAACACAGAAGGAAGCGCAAATAAAGTCCTCAGGCGTCGTCTTTGGTGATACTCAGCGCTGGACGACGAAACCTGTGCAGGCTTTAGAGACAGAGACAATGTGCTGCAGGTGTAAAGGGTAAATGAGAGGCGTGTCAGTATGTGGATGATTACGAACGGGGGAGATTTCTAGCAGTGACGTGATGTAATGTGGGCGTCTCCCCTGTGTTCGGAGCCCGGCCTACATTGACATCTAATAGAGGTCTAATTGATGGATATAGATATGCTTTCTGTTCCCATAAAAGACTGCTTATTCATTTATGTCCCAAAATACTTTCAAAAGCAAACTATGCTAATGCAACAAATAGTTGTTGATTTTTTAATAATATTTTTTCATAAAATGTAATTTAGCTACATTTATTTATTTGTAAAACATAATAGTACCTCTTTTAGAATTTGTGTGTTAGCCATCGTTACCCAATTTCCTTGTCATGATGCATCGATATATTAATTCCTAAAACATATTGAGTAGGCTATTGAATCATCAGACAACATGTGTCTGGGAACAGCTTAAGAGGAGTGTCTTGACTATTGTTTTATGTAATAGTTATTTCATTTTTACATTACATAGCACTGTTTAATGTTAGGAAAACCAGTGTTCTTTAATTCTGGCTGCTAGTTGAAGTCACATGATAAGGGTCACAGATTAATACAGCCATCTTAGATGTAAGCTACATGTATTCATGATGAAGTGAAATTTTTTTGTGCAGTTAAACGTCATTGTTTTTGAGTAGAGTTCTGTGTATTAAACTTTAGGACACTGATGAGCGGAATATTTAATCAAATTTGTTGAGTTAATAGTAAAGTTAGATGACATACCACATTCTGTGTGGACACCATATGGAAATTAATTTTGCTTTATACAGTTTTTATGATGAAGGCTTATTAATTTATTTTGCTACTGAAAATCTGTTTGCAGTTTCACAATAATATTTTAAGAGTTTTGATAAAATAAACACAGAAAACATAGAAATGCCTTTGGTTCTGCTCTTTAGCTATTCATATTGAGTTAAACTACACACAATAAGGACAGAAAAAATGAAGAAAATGCATCACAGTGCACAGGAACAGATGTGAAGCATTCATGTACACCTGTTGTTCTTCCTTACATTGACCTTGTGTTCTAGTAGAAGT